>NW_028297138.1:895148-1195148 GCF_055798465.1 Pogonomyrmex barbatus
AGACTTGCTTTTGCAGGCTTGCATTTCCGGCCGGCGTTTCCGTAGCACGTCGGCTTTTCCGAGATTCGAGAATGATCGTGAGGATAAGATATAATATGATAAGTAATAGCATAAATAATGTAAGAAGTAATTCGGGTTACAACACCCCTTCCTCGCCGGGAAAGAAAAATAGAGTTTTTCGCATTACAAAATTCCTCAACCCGATACATTTATAAAATTTAAAAATCGTGAACTTTCGTTTCTTCTGCGCAGTTCGCTATTTTTATTTACATTTTTTGCTTTCTTTTTTCTTATAATTACACTTATTATTCCTATTACAATTATAATTATTAATATTCCGTTGAAACCAATGGGGTAGATAAAATGTACGTTTTGGAATACGTTCAGCTCCTCATCTAGTTGCTTATTTAATTCATCTATTTTTATGCTTAATCTTGTTAACAGATCTTTTATTATCGCAGTTTTATTTTTTCTATGAGCTGTTTTGCATCTTTGATGTCTTTCGATATTAACGTTAAATTGTATTCCGATAAATGTGCTCATACATAACGGGTCGCTATTTGTCGTCGTGACTATCATTATTTCCAGCGTCGTTAGTTTACAATCGCTGTTTAATTTTACTTTATCATTTATCTCTAGTTTTCTTGCTTCCGACTTATCACATTGAATTTCTATTTTTTGGTTTACTTGTGCGGAATATAGCCACGCTTGTGATTCCGTTAGCGTTAACTATAATGAAGTATCGGAAATTATACGTCCTTGTTTGCAATTCTGGAGCTGTTCGGACGCGTTTATATAAATTTGCACTTCGCATGATGCGTCCATACCTATGTGATAGACGGGAAAATTTCGTTCGCACATATAAGTTTGATCGTTTTGCACTCACATTTAATTCACGCTCTTCCAATAATATATAATGATGATTTTCTTTATCTACTGTTATTAAGGTGTAATTTATCTGTATGAATGAAAAGATATTCGCATATTCGCGTATCAAGAATGATATCGGTTTTATTAATTTGAATGTCGGGAAAGCGCTTTTTGGAAATCGGAAGATCGTGTAGATATCTGTTTTATCGTAGTATGCATTTATAATTATATATTTCTGGATAGTGCGCCAATTTCCTATTTTAAATGGAAAATGTTGTCTTTCCGTTAGCTGTATCGCGGCTTCTCGCAATTTCCTTATGATATTCTCGAGTGGTAATAGGCGGGTTTGCACTATTTTGTCTTTTGCTAATGATAGATAGTCAATAGTGTTCTCGACATCTTTGATCATCAGGTCCGTCATTATTGTCTTTAGTATTAGTAAATTTTCATCCTCTCGCTGCGTGTATTTTGCTAATTGCAATTCCATTCGCGTTACATTTTTTAGCCGATCTTCATTATAACTTATGATTTTTTTCTAATCCATTTTCTAATCTATGTGGCCTATTATGGCGTTGATAATTTTTATCTGCTTTCTTGCAGCATGTTCTAAGATTTGTTGGTTGTTTCGCAATAACTGCATTTGCTCGTCTATGTGTAGCACGTCATCCATCGTACCAAATAATGTTTTGCTCATCGTACCATCTACTACTAATCATACTAATCATACATACTAATCGCATTTAATAATCCTCTTTTGCTATCAGAGGCTTTATATACGCTTTGTAAGCGTGCTAATAGTGTCGTTAGTTTCACGTTGTCCTTATGCAGTATTTGCAGGATATTTTGGCAAGTAAATCTGATTGGTCCAATAATACATTTACATTACTTCGTCTGTTCTAAGTAATCTTGTAATTGCTGTGCTCATATTCCTAGAGCGATGGTATGTTTCTTAGTGATTTGTTGTTCGATTTTCCGGAGGAAGAGGAATTTGAAAATTTCTCCTTTCTTAATTAATTCGGGATTAACCCTTCCAAAGTTACTTTAGTTTTTTAGTTTTGCTTGTTTCGTAGTGTTTAGTGCAAGCTAGTTTATTCTTTTAATGTGTAGTGCAAGTTTTATTTTATTCTTTTGGATATTCTCAGGGCGCTTCCTTGGAACCCTATTTTGATGAGTCTTCCTTATTTCTATTTTTATTTATTAGTTTTAGTTTTCCGTGAATGCTTTCATTCGATTTGCGTGTACGGTTATCGTACGGCCATTTTTATTTTTGTAATTTATTTCGGACACTTTTTCGATAATTATGTATGGTCCGATCCATTGCGCTTCCAATTTCTTTGAGCGTTCTCGTCTAATTGTCTCATTGTACAGTAGAACCTGTTCGCCTATTTGAAATGTTTTCATCCTCGCGTTTAAGTCGTAGTACTGTTTCGATTTTATCTTTTCTTGTTTTATACATTCTCTCGCTACTTGGTTCGTTATACGGATCTTCTCTCGTAATTCTTGTACGTAATCGTCATACGAATAAGTTATCTTCGGCGGTTTGGTCAGGGCTTTTGATAGTTTTGCCCGGTGCCCGTAAATTAATTCAAATGGTGTGAATCCCGTCGCAGTGGCGTTGTATTATACGCAAATATTGCGTAGAGTAGCCACTCGTCCCAATCTGTTTCTCATTTATGTAACGTCGAAGATATTCTGCCAAAGTTCTGTGTGAGCGTTCTAATGCTCCATTAGTTTCGGGATAATAGGCTGTTGTTTGAATCTTCTCGATCTTCAACAACTTGTATGTATATTTTTAAATATTTCACTCATGAAATTCATGCCTTGATCAGTTAAAATCTTTTCAGGAATCCCGTGTTCGGCAACTATTTTGGTGACAAAGACTTTTGCCACCGTATTTGCTTCTTGATTCTCTATCGGAATCGCTTTACTAAATTTCGTTAAATTATCTTGAATAGTTAAGATATATTTGTTTCCGGTGTTCGTAACGAGTAGTCCCACTATATCAAGCACACATTTTTCGAACGGTTTTTTCAGCGTATCG
Organism: Pogonomyrmex barbatus; assembly: GCF_055798465.1. Taxonomy (NCBI): domain Eukaryota; kingdom Metazoa; phylum Arthropoda; class Insecta; order Hymenoptera; family Formicidae; genus Pogonomyrmex; species Pogonomyrmex barbatus. Next base: position 898,060 of record NW_028297138.1, read on the forward strand.
GTAATGATCATTGGCAGTTTGGTTTTTGGTTCAATTTATTTTTCTGACAGAGTTCGCATTTATTAATATAATAAACCTCCACGTCGCGCGTTATACCGCGCCAATTATGTAATAGTTTAATTCGGTTCAGAGTTCGTGCAACCCTTGATGCTCCTTTGTCGGCGCATCATGATATTCATAAAGTATTTTTCGCTTCTCTTCTGCATATTCAGTATATTCTCGTTTTATTTCTTCCTCTCTTTCGTCGTCATCGTTTCTCTCTTCGTCATGTGCGACGATGTTTAACTGTGAGTCAAGAGTAATCGGATTTCTACTTAGCGCATCCGCGATTGTATTTCCTTTGCCTGCCTTGTGAATAATTTCATAATCATATTCTTCTAGCTTGAATCTCCACCGTATCAATTTAGGGTCTGTAACGCTGAATAGCCAAACTAATGGTCGATGATCGGTGATTATTTTAAATTTCGTTCCGTATAAATATGGTCAGAAGTATTTAACTCCCCATACTATCGCTAGAAACTCTTTCTCAGTCGTATTATAATTTCTGCTTTATTTAATATCTGCTCGCATAGACTATTGGACGATCCTGACCAATCCGTCCTTGTGATAATATTGTTACGATAGCGTAATCGGACGCGTCGGTAGACAAAAAATTCTTTAATAAAATTTGGGTAATTTAATATTAGTGCCGTAATTAATTTTTCTTTTAGTGTCTGGAAAGCATATTGTTGCTTAATACTCCAATTAAATTTCCTCCTTTTTTGTTAGTTTTGTTAGAGGTTTGGCAATTTTCGAAAAGTCTTAAATGAATTTTCGATAATATCCGGCCAATCCTAAAAATGACTGTATATCTTTCACCTTTTTTGGTGTCGGAAATTTCTTTACCGCTTGCAATTTATAGGGATCAGGTTGTATCCCATTTTCCATAATAATATGTTCTAGATAAGTAACTTCTTTTCTGAGAAACTCGCATTTATCCGGCCGCAACTTGAGATTATGGTCTCTCAGTCGTTGCATTATTTCAGTCGTTATTATGTTCGTTCAATGTCGCATCGTATATTACTATATCGTAAAGATAAATTAGACATCTCCTTGAATTCCGGTTAACACCGAGTTCATTAGCCGTTGGAATGTCGCGGGCGCGTTTTTAAATCCGAATGGCATTCTATTAAATTCATAGTGTCCATACGGTGTAGAAAAAGCTGTTTTATTTTTATGTTCTTCCTTCATAGGAATTTGATAGTATCGGGATGCGAGGTCTAACGTTGAAAAATACTTTGCATTTCCCAGCTGATTTAGGATGTCTGTTATATTTAGTAAAAGAAAAGAATTTCTGATTGTTAGATCGTTTAATTTTCAAAAATCCACTGCGATGCGTAGTTTTTGTTTCCTAGATGCATCCTTACCTTTTTGAGTACTACTAGCAACGGCGCATTCCATTGACTCGTACTGTGACGTATTATTCCGTCATCTAACATTTTTTCAACCTGCCGATTTACTTCTGCTTTATGTTTCTCCGGCAATCTAAGATCGCACATTTACAGGCGCGCTATCGCTATGTGTATTTATTTCATGTGCTATTGTCGTAGTGTAAGTCAGTGGATCGTTTTCTACGTGAAATATGTCGCAGAAGTCAGAGCATATCTGTGTTAATGCCTTCTTTTCCTGATTTAGATGTTCTGTTTGTTGTAATTTTTGTAAGCATTCTTGCCGTGATTGTACAGTACGGTCATCGCTCTTGTGTAATGTGAGCATCTTCGCTGCGTCACCCAGCTACACGGCGTCTAACGTTATACTCGGCGTCGTAATTTCAATAGTTTCAGTAATTGTATTAATTATACTTATTGGGCAAATATAATCATCAGGTTCTACCAGGCAACTATCAATAAATACTCCTGGTTCCATTTTTTCAGGTTTCACTTCCAATCTGATTTTGACTAGTAATAGCTTGCGCAATGATTTCACTGCGAGGCGTTAGAATATATTTCTGGTGAGGATGCAATTTTAGATTTACGCTGCCTATTCGCAATATTTCTTTTGCATAATCGCATTTTGCTTGGTGTTTCTTTAAAAAATCTATGCCGAAAATTCCTTCGTAAGCGACCGAGCAGTCATCTTTTACCACATACATGTCTTATTTCCTCATTTCCGAGGACGATCGTAGCTCGAATCTTACCGAGAGTGTGAACCTTGTGTCCTGTTATGTCAGTGAGAGCTATTTGTTCCTCTCGTACTGGCATATTCCCTTTTAAATTTTTTACTTTAATAAGTGTTAGGGTAGCACCCGTATCCAATAAGAAATTCATTTTTCCTTTTTTCATTTCCTTTATTGGCAAGATTACTAGATCTAGAGTAGTGTTGATTCTTGCTTTGCTAGTTATTTGAGCTATTTGATGCTCTCGCGCGGCTCGCGTTGTCCTTATTTTTCTGTTTTTCTCTTCTTCTTCTTCGTTATTACTGAATAATAACTCTGCGTCTTCTTTGCATGTTTTGTTTTCTTTTGCTCTTACCGTAGTATTTACATGTCCTCTTGCATTTACATGTCTTCTTTCGTCTCAGTCTTACTTGTTTTCTCTCGGTTCCATTGGATTTTGACCAGCATTCCTTTTTATCGTGTCCCACCTTTTTACAATTTATGCAATATTTTTCCATCGCGTTTACGCCGTGGGTTTTTCGACTCTGGGTAAAGAAAATCGGTTTGTGTATCTACTAGTTCGATAATCTCGTCCGACATGTCCGATTTTTCCGCTTTTCTTCGGCATTGCGGTAATTTATTTTCGCGGGCGGGTGTGCACATTGTATTCGCTTTTGCACGCCCCAAATTTTCCATTGATCCTTTAAATTTCACTTCCGCGCTCGCGCCAGCGATGGCGTCTTGCAGCGTTGTATAATGTTGTGATCATACCAATAGCTTTATATCGTCCAGTAATCCGAGCTGAAAATTGCATAGTCTGCTACTGTATAGTTTCTAAGATCGCTCGTTTACTTTCTGTTGTGTTATTTCGACCTTCTATCATAGACTCTATATATAGCTCCATAGCTAGTTTGTCCGTACGCAATCCGAACGCTCTTGCCGATTCTCGTTTTTTTGCTTTAGCGTATTGAACTCTAGTTGCAAGTGTGTAGTACTTTTCTTGCTAAGATAACAAACTTCTAGCTTTCTTTTTAACTGAGCAAAGTCGCGTATATCTCGCATTTGAAAATCAGTCATAGCTCTGCCTTTTAGTTTAGTGCATAGTATTGCTTCTAGTAACTTCTTTCTTCCATCGGATTCGTATTTTTCATAGCGTATAATGCGGCAAGAATTCCGGCAGCTTATGAGAGATTCCATCGAATTATGGAATCATATCGTGAGCTTCTTTTAATCGTAGATATCCCGCTACAGTTTCGAATCGATTTCGTATATCTTCGAGTGTTCGTTCATAAATTATGTCTAACAATTCGTCACGGAGTTGTTCATTAGGCACTTGTGCGAATCGGTTTTCGTTATAGTCGAAAACCATAATTTCTAGTCGACCCATTCGTTCTTGTAGCGCGCGAATTTCTTCTAGCAACACGTCTAATATTGATTCTTTATCATTGTTCGATTTTGATTGCTCTACCCTTCTGTACGAGTGGCCTGCCGAAGCTCTGAGATGTTCTATCTCCGCGTCTACTTCTGCGCGGATTATTTCTGGTTCCCTAGTTTCCTCGCCACGAGGTGTACATTGTCGTTCCATGTTCCTATGTTTGAGGTTGCGCAGAGCTGTGTAATATTCTTTCGGATCGAAAACGCTATCGTCGTAAGATGTTAACGAGAACTCTCTTCGTTGTGAATTTTAGCTCTCGTTTCCTTCAGAATGTTTCGTTCTGGGATGCAGTCTGTGTTCGTCCACGGGTTCTGATATTAGGCTCTCGTCTATTTCGTTGAATGGAATTACTCGCTCGATAACTAAGTGTGGATGGAGTACCGGCTCAGGTGAGCTCTCATCCGAGTGTCGTGTTTTTAAATTTCGACGCACGCTATCGCGGATATCGCATACGGCTTCTTGGACTATATGCATGGGGTGACTTCGCGCTCTTTGTGTTCGCTCGCCGTATAATCACAATATATTTCTTTCGGTTTCTATTTATTCCGACATCAATGCTATCGCTTGCTTATATAATTTTTACTGCGATATGATTTTTTCACTTACAGTATCTGCTAACTTCATGCTGCTTCGTTGTCATAGGTCGGTGCCTTCTCCGGTGTCGCTGATATGCGCTCGCTGGCTACTCTACCGGGTATCCTTGTCGACTGGTGTCGATGTGAGTACAATGCTGGCTCGCTGCTCTGCTGCCACTGATAGCTATAGGGTTGTCCTAGGTCGACTCAGCTATTTTTTTCGTACTCTTTCGATTAGTAGGCTTGTTATTTTCTGACGGGGCCTTCTCCATCCGCCTGTTTTCCACAGGTCTTATAATTCGAGAAAGTTTCTCTTTTGCCTGCAGCCTTAGGGCTAATACTGCAGGCTCTCGATTTCTGTTGACTCGGTTGGCGATTATCTTCTCAAATTGTATGAATCGTGGAGATAGTGTCGATAATCCCACCGCTGCCACCAAAATGTTGTAGCTCGGATTGGGTTATAGGATTGTAATTAGAGAGTCAGGTTCGCCGAGCCTTAGGAGTTAGGACTCCGAGCAGGATCGTAGATGGAAGGTTCTTCTGGCCAAATATTATTACTCACTTTTATTAAGTAGCTGATTTATTAGTACGACTTCTTGACAATGTTTCGTGTGAATCTCGCTATTACTGATAACGACTGGTCGTGACGAAGTACAACTGCGCTATTAAGTATTATGACTGCCTGCTCTCGATGATTTAGCGACCGTTTTTATAATATTCTAGCAGTGTCGCGTTATAATTCTAAATCGGATCATATATGGTCAAAACAGCGCGCTCTCGCAAATTCCTCGTTCGCGCTCTGCTTTGGAATTGCAGATTTACTTTTGCATGCATTTCCGGTTGGCGTTTCCGTAACACCGGCTATTCCGAGATTCGAAAATGATCGTGAGGATAAGATATAATATGATAAGTAATAGCATAAATAATGTAAAAAGTAATTCGGGCTACAACAGTATGGATCTGAGGAAAAATAGGTTCACAAGTAAAAAACTAACTGGGAAGACTAGAAATGGCCATGATAACCAAGGGCACAATTAGATTTCACACTAACAATAATTTGGATATAGCGACGCAGTTCTTTGAGAATGCTATTATGAACGCCTTTGAAGCAAACTGTGATCCTGAAGTGCTCCAAGACTAAAGCCTCCTGGTGAAATAAAAAGCTACAAAAGATCGAAAGTGAGGAAGAAAGGTTTCAATAAAATTAGAATGTATCATCAGGAGGCCTTTAGAAGCTCCTGACTTACTGAAACACCAGATAAAGACTTATTTCCCGAGGTTTCGGGAAACAATACACCAGCAAACCAATTTACCAGTAAAAGATGAACTAGATGATTTGAAACACATATACTTATACAAATCCAAGGAATGATCATTGGCGGCAAAAGTGGTGTCTCCAGAAGGCTCGAATGGGCAATAAAAACCTTCGACTCCTTTAAGGCATCAGGATCAGAAATATACCCTATATATTGCAGGAAAGGCTGTTTGGTGGAACTCTTAAAAAAAGTTCAGCGTCAGCATAGTTCGAAGACACGTCTCCCTTGGAGAGATGCGAAAGTTTCATTTCACCAAAGCCAGGCAGAAATGGCTACATTGGCAAGACTTCAGATCCATCAACCTTACATCATTTCTATTGAAAAGCTTGTAAAGACTGGTTGATAGCTTTCTAAAAAATAGCACATTGAGCATGCATCTGCTAGCCTCGTCTCAGTATGCTTAAAAGGAGGATTGACTGCACTACACTATCTTGTGAGCAGAATCGAAGCACAGATGGAACCAAAGAGAGTCTTTTTAGACATTGAGAGAGTCTTTGATACCTTATATATAAAGTAATCAGGGAAATGATCAGATATAACATTCCAGTAACGCTTGTGGACTGGATCCAAAACATGTTGACGAGCAGACCATAACCGTCAGACATGAAACTTAACCCTGAAACTTAACCCTGAAAGACAATCTGTTTCACACACGATCCATGCTTCACGGGGGCCAAGCCATATTTCATGCAATTTCTTTTGCCATGCACCAGGAGGATTATTTGTATATTTACCAGTGGCGTTGGAGGATGTCATCGCTGCAGTTTGACCTGCATCCATCGAGTGAGAGGCCAACATCTCTCTGGAGTACCGATCGTAGGGATTCGAGAATATATATATATATATATTGTAATGTATATATATATGTGTATGATATTGGATTGTTTAATGTTATAACGGTCCATCCTCGCCGTGCGGTGTCGTGCGAGTTCGAATGCAGACGTGCTTGGTTTGCTGGATTTGGAAGTTTATAAAATTACTTGATTCAGAAGTTGGATAAATAAGTATTTATTTAAAGTGGAAGTATCGATATGTATGTACAGCAGAATAGATTCGCTCAGCGCGCTGTTGGTATGTAGTTTTGTCTATCGGCGTCTCGCAGTTCTCGTGAAGTGTATGATGTGCGCGGAGTGCGTGCGTCGCGGCGAGTGATTGGTTGATGGCGGAGTCTAACGGTCGCGTAGACGCGCGATTAGTTGAGCGGCAGTTCGTCGGCGGCGCTCGTAGTGCACGACGCGTTTGCCGCGTGATGGATGCGCTTTCGAACGTCAGGAGTGAGAATGCTTGCTCTTGCTTTTGAATTTTACACGAGAGACAAGTATGCTTGTCGGGGACTGAGAATGCTCCGTATGCCTAGTCTCAGTTATTCGATATCGATCGGAAATGGAAACAGATCGGAGGATCAGATCGGTCTAATCTTTTTACCGAGAATCGAATTTATATAACCACCACTATGGGTTATTTTGCGGAACGCAAAATATCGCGGATCGTCAGCGATGTTTTGGCGCGCACGTGGCGTGTTTCCGCGCGCGCAACGATCGGTGTGTTCGGTTTCGGGCGCGGAGCCCGGTCGCACTTAAAATTAAAACGTGCACGGAAGGCGTGTCGTTACAACATGTTATTCTAAGCACGTTATTGCGATAAATATCATGCCTCTATGGTCGAAGGGATAAGATGCCTGCCCGATAATCAGGAGATCCAGGTTCGGAGCCAGATTCCTGGCTGAAGTGATATTTTTCGCAAAAATAATAATTGCGAATCCGGGCCTCCCAAATAAGAAAGAAGAATGTTCATTACGGTGAGACTCGATCACGAATCAATTATAAAAATTCGTAATGGGGTCGATCCCATGACCGGTACTCTGCTCTTGGATCTTTTATAGGCCTAGAGAATATCCGCAGGATAGTATTCTCACCACTACTGTAACGCTTCGTGATGGACGACCTCATGGCTAAATTATAGGAAACTGGCCTCATATGATTTGGCTAGATAACGTGACGATTATGCCGAGGGTTAGGACAATTTCCTTACAAATCCTACAAACTTTAAGCATTTAAGATCACCCAATACTGATGTCAGGCCAAAGATCTGATGGTTAATCCATCGAAGACCGAGGCCATGATTTTCATTTGGAAATATAAGCTCATTAAGCTCTTGATGTTATAGAAAAAAAAACTAAAATACGTTTCGTTAAAAATATTTGTGAATCCATCTTGATCTCAAATTAACTAAAAACAGCATCTCAAGATAAAGAGGACCAAATTTTATATTGTCTTTTGGGCAAATAGAAGAGCGATAGACAAAATTTGAGGTTTAAAGCCTAATTAGATAGATAACTCTTTGATTATATAAAGCGGTTTTGACACCAAAATTGACGTACGCTGCAATGCTCTGATGATTCAGAATGAAAAAGGTGGAAGCTAGGAACTTACTGAGGAGCCTACAAGGAAATTATCTGAGACCGGCGATGGGGACCATGGAAACCACACCTAGTACCGGTCGTGGGGATTCGAGAGAATACACACACACACACACACACACACACACACACACACACACACACACACACACACACACATATTGTAATATATGTATATGTGTATATATATCATTGATTGTTGACGTGTTCTAAACACGTTATTGCGATAAATATCACCACATATCTCGGTAGTCGAAAGGATGCTTGCCCGGTAAGCAGAAGATCCAAGTTCGATTCCTGGCTGAAGTGATATTTTTTCGCAAAATAATTATGAGTTTTCACGACTGATTCGTGGTCGGACCTCGCCGTGACGCACACCCTTCCTTCTTACACGAAGATACTGAAAGTAGCACTTTGTATTCCTCCTCTGGACAGGACGATTATCCATTCTGCCAGACTTACAGGTAGAGATTAACATGTCAGGACGAATGGGATGTCTCTAAATCATCCCGGACAATCCAAATTTTCCCGAATTCTCCAAAAACACTTTTTTACACTAACACAAGACAGAATACTCAGAAAACACCGGTTGATTAAAAACTTTGAGGTCTGAATACCAATTACGGATGCTTAGAGAACTTAAATGTCGACGATCCTTGTCGACGTGTGTCGACATGTGTGGGCTATCGAAAATCACATGATTCATCATGTCAGTGATCGATCGGATGATCCTGCAAGCTCCTCGCAAAGTTTTCGCTACGAAATTTTCAGTCAGTCGACCATAATCTCTGCTCATGGAAAGTAAACGTGTTCTTGTCGTCTGTTCTTGTTGGTATCTATTGCTCTGGTCGTATTCTTTAGTAAAGTTTGTGTCGTAATTTATATTTGTCAATCTCACTCGTCTCGTGACAATATTTCATTTTAGTAGTTGTTATAAGAGACTTTCCGGCGAAGCATTCTGAATCGTGGCAAATCTTTGGTACATGGCCGCGTTCAAGTCCTAAATCCTACTCGATTCAAAGATAACGTGTGACGTTCTCTATCACCACATAGTGATTCGAGTGCCTTCGAATTCGACAGAAATATTTACTGCGAGCATTCTCAAAGAGTGAATTCTTGATAAGCACCTGTATCTCAGACTGATGAAGACATAATCATTCGTCAAATTTAATCAAGGTGCAAGAGCTTGCGAACATTCTCTCAACACGTTGTGGACATTCTTTCATCATGTGATTGCAATTCGTACGAATCGCGTAAACGAGTACGTGCAATCTGACTGGCGAAAAGCTATTTTATTTTCTCAAAGTGTACCCATCGAACTCTATATTCTGTAAATCTCATTGTAAACTTTGATTCATTAAATTAGTAGAATCTGTCTCTAAGAAATTTTATAACTCCATCACCTCTCATCGGATTCTCAGTCGAGGGTCGTTTCAGTGAACGGCGTCTCAATTCCGCAAAGACGTTATGTGTCGCTGTAATGACACATGATAAGATAAGTGCTGCATGTTTTATTATTATTATTTTGTTTGTATGTTGTATTTTATGTACATCCTCTTTTTCTTTTCCTTTTTTCTTCTTACCTTGGCGATTTCGTGACTTAGTTTTCCATAAACGGTTTTAAACGATTTGCGTGTACTCGGAACGTCTTGTCTCCTCTTTTTACCGCATAGTTTTGTATCGTTATGTTTTTCAATTATTGCGTAGGATTCTATCCATTGTGCTTCCAATTTTTTCGAACGTTCTCTTTAACTGTTTCATTGTACAGTAGGACCTGATCGCCTGTTTTAAATGTTTTTATTTTTGCTGTTCATAGTACTGCTTTGATTTAGCCTCTTCTTTTTTTAAGCATTCTACTTGGTTCATTCGCGGATCTTTTCTCGTACATAACTTTCTTTTCATACGTACATACTTTTCTTGTACATAATCATCATAAGAATAAATTATTTTTTGGTTCAGAGCTGTCGGTAGTTCTGCCTGATGCTCATAAATTAATTCGAATGTAAAGCCTATCACAGTGTACGAAGTTGTATTATACGCAAACATTGCGTAGGATAGCCAATCATTCCAGTGTTTGTCCCTCTGTTTCTTCTTCATTTATGTAATGTTGAATATATTCTGTTAAAGTTCTATGCAACCGTTCTAATGTTCCATTGCTTTTGGGAGAATAGGCTGTCGTTTGAATTTTCTCGATCATCAATAAGTTACATGTATTTCTAAATACTTCGCTCATGAAATTTGTGCTTTGATCAGTCAGAATTTTTTTGGGAATCCCGTGTTCGACAATTTTTGGTGACAAGAATTTTTGCCACCGTATTTGCTTTTTGATTCTCTATTGGAATTTACTTTGCTAAATTTAGTCAAATTATCTTGAAATGTTAAGATATATTTAGTTTCGACGTTCGTAATGGTCCTACTATATGTACAAGTGCACATTTTTTTTCGATATGTCAATGATGATCATTAGCATTTTGGTTTTTTGGCTTAATTTATTTTTCTGATAGAGTTCGCATTTACTAATGTAATCCTCTACGTCACGCAATCCTCACGCATTATACCGCGCCACTAGGCAATAATTTAATTCGACTCAAGATTCGTGCGTCTCTTTGATCTCCCCTGTCGACACATCATGATATTCATAAAGTATCTATCATTTTTCTTCTGTGTATTCTCGTTTCATATCGTCCTTTCTTTCCTCGCCATTATCTCTTTTTTTGTTGTGTGCGACGATACTCAGCTGTAAGTCAAGAATAATCGGATTTCTACTTAACGCATCTGCGTATTTCTTTTGCCTAATTTATGGATAATTTCATAATCATACTCTTATAACTTAAGTCTTCACTGTATCAATCTCGTTCCAGGATCCGCAACGTTGAATAACCAAACTAATGGTCGATCGGTGATTATTTTAAATTTTGTTCCATATAAATACGATCGAAAGTATTTTATATCCTACACTATCGCTAGGAGTTCTTTCTCAGTCGTATTATAATTTCGTTTTGCTTTATTTAAGCTCTGCTGACATAGGTTATTGGACAATCCTCATCTATCTATTCTTATGATAGTATTTGTTTTGACGGCGTAATCGGACGCGTCGGTGGTACTAAAAATTCCTTATTAAAATCTGGGTAATTTAATACTGAGGCCGTAATTAATTTTTCTTTCAACGTCAGCGTATCTTAATATCCTAATTAAATTTTTCCCTTTTTTTCGTTAGTTTTGTTAAAAGCTTGGCACTTTTTGAAAAATCTTGAATGAATTTCCAGTAGTATTCGGTCAGTCCTAACAACAACTGGCAACAACAACTGGAATATCTTTCATCCTTTTTGGTGTTAATAATTTCTTTACCGTTTGCAACTTATTGGGATCAAGTTGTATCCTGTTTTTCGTAATTTTATGTCTTAGATAGATAACTTCTTTTCTGAAGAACTCGCATTTATCCGATTGCAACTTAAGATTATGATCTCTTAATCATTGCATTACTTCAATTAATCGTTTATTTTTCATTCAATGTTGCAAACGTATATTATTATATCATCGAAATATACTAAACATCTGAATTTGAATTGCGGTTAACACCGAATTCATCACCCGTTGGAATCGAGTGCATTCTTAAGTCCGAGTGCATTCTATTAAATTTATAGTGTCCTTATGGTATAGAAAAACTGTTTTATTTTTATGTTTTTCCTTCATCGAAATTTGATGGTATTCGGATACGAGATTTAATAAAAAATACTTTGCGTTTCCCAATTGATCTAGGATGTCTGTTATTTGGTAGTGGAAAGGAATCTTCGATTGTCAAACCGTTTAATTTTCGAAAATCTACTACAATGCGTAGTTTTTGTTTCCCAAATCTACCTTTTTGGGTACTACTAGTAACGGCGCATTCCACTAACTTGTACTGTGCCGTATCACTCTGTCATTTTTTCAATCAGCCGGTTTACCTCTTTCTTATGTTTCTCCGGCAACTTGTAGAGCCGCACATTTACGGGCACGCTACGTATATTTATTTCATGTGCTATTGTTGGTATAGATCAGTGGGTTGTTCTCCAAATGAAATATATTAGTCAGTGCATATTTGCGTTAATACTTTCTTTTCTTCGTCATTTAAATGTCTGTTCGTAGTTGCTTTCGTAAGTATTCCTGCTGTGACTGTATAGTTTTGCCGTTACAACGCGAACATCTCAGCGGCATCACCCAGCTGTACGGCATCTAACGTTATTCTAAACGTCGTAATTTCAATAGTTTCGGTAGTCGTATTAATTACAATTATTATTGAATAGAGGTAATCATCCGGTTCTACTAGGCAACTACCCCCGTATCTTTCCGAAGGTATAAATCTTGTGTCTTCTCACGCCATTGAGGGCTATTTGTTCCTCTCATACCGGATTGTTTCCTTTTAAATTTCCCATTTTAACAAATGTCAAGGTAACATCCAATAAGAAACTCATTTTTCCTTTTTTTATTTCCCTTATTGACAATATTACCAGATCTAGTGCTGACTCGTGCTTTGCTGATTAGTTGAGCTCTTGATTACTTGATACTCTCGCGCGGCTCGTGTTGTCTTTATTTTTCTGTTTTTCTCGTCTTCTTCTTCGCTACTACTAAATGACAACTCCGCGATTCCTCCACGCGTTTTGTTCCTCCTTGTTCTTATCGTAATATTTACTTGTCCTCGGGATTCTCTCTCTTATTCCAGTCATCGCACTTACTTTTTCTCTGATCGATTGCTTTTCGACCAGCATTTTCTTTTGTCGTGCCTCATTTTTTTGCAATTTACGCAGTATTTCTCCATAGCATTTACGTCGATGGGTTTTTCAGTTCTAGGTAACGCAAATCGGTTCGCGTATCTACTAGTTCGACAATCTTGTCCGATATGTCTGATTTTTTTTCACTTTTGGTAATGTCAGTAATTTATTTTTGTGGGCGGGTGGATATTGTATTCGCTTTCACACGCCCACAATTTCCCATTAGTCCCTTAAATTTCTCTTCCGTGTTCACGCCAGCAATAGCGTCTTGTAGTGCCTTGTAGCATATAATGTTGTGATGGTACTAATAGTTTTATATCGTCCTGCAGCCCGAGTTGGAAATTAAATATAGCCTGTTATTGTATGGTTTCTAAGATCGCCCGTTTACTTTCTATCATGTTATTTCGACCTTCTATCATGGACTCGTATAACTCCATGGCTAGTTTATTCGTATGCACCGGTCATGGGGATTCGAAAGAATACATGTATATATGTATATTGTAATATATGTATATATATATGTATTATTGTATTGTTGACGTGTTATTCTAAACACGTTATTTGCGATAAATATCATCATATGCCTCGGTAGTCGAAAGGATAAGATGCTTGCCCGGTAAGCAGGAGATCCAGGTTCGATTCCTGGCTGAGATGGTATTTTTTCGCAAAATAATTACGAGTTTTCACGACTGATTCGTGAAAACTCGTAATTATTTACGTGGTTGGGCCCCGTCGTGACGCACACCCTCCCTTCTTATTTGGTATGCATTCCGAACGCTCTTGCTGTCTCTCCGGGCTTTTGTTTTAGCATATTGAGCTCTAGCTGTAAGTATGTGATATTTTTCTTACTAAGCTAGCAAACTTTTATCTCTCTTTTCAGCTGAGCAAAGTCGCGTATATCTCGCGTTTGAAAGTTGGTCATGGCTCTGCCTTTTAATTTATTGCATGGTATGACTTGTAATAGCGTTCCTTCCTCCGTTGGATTCGTATTTTTCATCATGTAACATGCAGCGACGCAGCGCATCGACGCAGCGCTTAAGAATTCCAGCAGCTTATGAAGTGTCACGTTAAATTTCGAAATCATGTCGCGAGCTTCCTTTAATCGTAGGTATCCCGCTACGGAATCAGTTTCGTATATCCTCAATCGTATATCGTCCATAGATTATATCTAACGATCCGTCACAGGGTTGTACCCTGTTTGTTTGATGTTTATAGAGCAGTTATGCAAATCGGTTTTCATTATGGTCGAAAACTTTTAGTCAATTCATACGATCTTGTAGCGCTCGAACCTCTTCTAATAGCGCATCAAATATTGATTCTTTATCACTGTGCGGCTCCGATTGCTCTATCTTTTTACGCGAGGGGTCTGCCGAAACTCTGACATTCTGTTGACATTTCTATTGACATTCTGAGACATTTTTGTGTCTACTTCTGCGCGGATATCACTTATTGATTTCCCATTTTTCTCGCTACGGTACGTAGTTGTCTATCCATCATGTTTCTATGCTCGGGATTATACGATGCGGTGTAATATTCTGGATCGAAAATGCTATCATTGTAATATATTAGCGAGAACTTTCTCCGATGTAAATTTCGGTTCTCGTTTTCTTCAGAACGTTATTCTATGATATAATCTGTTTTCGTCTACTAGATCCGATATTAGGCTACATCGTTGAACAGAAATACTCGTTCTATAACTATGTTTAGGTGGAGCTCCTACTCATGTGAGTTCCTGTTCGAATATCGCCCTTCTAAATTGCGGCTAAATGTTATCGCAGATATCGTATATAGCTTCTTCGACTATACGCACGGTGATAACAGGACTACGCGTTCGTCGTCCTTGCTCGTCGTGCAACCACGAAACATTCCTAATGAGTCGGCTTCTATTTATCTCGCCTTCCGATATTAACGCTATCGCTCGTTTACATAATTGATTTTTTCATCTTAAAGTTTAGCAACTAACTGCATGTTGCTTTGCTTATGGGTATTGTAGGTTGATGCCTTCTCCAGTGTCGCTGATATGCGCTTTATGGCTGCTCTACCGGATGTCCTTGTTGGCTGGAACTGCTTGACTCGTTATAGTAATAGCCTTCCGTAGTAGTGTCTTCCTTTCCTTGCAGATTTTTTTGGATTTTTGCTTTCTCTCCGGGATAGGGACTGGTGCTGCTGCCACCAATTTTGATAAGCCGCTCGGACATAACATAAGAGAGATTCTGATCCCAGCGGGGAAGTGTCTCGCTCGGAAGTGCCAGGGGAAGGCTGATATAGAAGCAGGATGTAGAAGAACACTATTCACTTCACTTTTCAATAAAATCGTTTATTTAGAAGTATATTTAGGCGTTTATTTATTTTATGATTTGACTCGCGAATTTAGTCTCATGTTGTTTTGCGGATTGATGCGACTTTTGAACAAGATAGAACAAAGCAAAACAGAACCACCTTATCCACTCTCGCTTTCCTTTTTATCGGTTCGTATGCTCTCGTGCACGCGGTTACGCAACCTCGACTTGCCTTCATGTCGTAATGCTGTTTTGGTTCGGTCAGCGTTTCGACACGGTGTTATCTCGTGTCAGCGTCCTTGCCTGATTGCATAGTGCAATCAGCCTTGGCGCATATTATTCTTCTTTTAACTAAACTTATTTTAATATTAACTTTTATAAATATCGAATAATCAGAATCCTTGAGTCCTGACTGGTCAGCAATATGTCGGTAATATTTGTTTTGTATAATTTCGATTGCGCTACTCGCAACAAGGTACAAGATAAAGCTATAAAGCACAAGAAACTTTTTGCATGTCTTGTTTCTGACGTCATAATTCAACATGACTGCAGCAAGAAAATCGAGCTTTAATATGGATATCTGACCACCAGGAATCATATGGTAACGTGGTAGCAGACAATTTTGCAAAACTGAGAATATTAGAAGATCTGGTTCTACAGATCATCATTTCTTTTATTATAGGGAATCAGAGTCTAGAGAAGAAACACTCAGCCGTTTGCGACGGGGCTGCCATCGGACTAAACTCCTGATGGATCGACTTCTGCCAAGCAGAGCAACTCTTTCTTTTCTCAGGGCAATGAGCAAGAGGAAACTAAGACTTAACATTAGACAGACGTTCTCGAAACCCAAAGATCTGAATAAAGTACCAGGTGTATGCATAAGTTTTTTCCGGTTTTTTAGTAAAAAAAGACACGTAATTTTAAGGGAAATTAATTTTTTTTTTTATTCAAAATATTGGCCATCGGCTTCTACACATTTCGCCCATCTTTCAGGTAATTTATGAATACCATGCCAGAAAAACTGCTTGTCTTTTGCGGCAAACCATTCGTCGAACTATTTTCCAACTTCCTCGAAATTGCTGAAGTGCTGCTCTGCGAGCATGTGCCCCATTGATGCGAAGAGGTGATAGTCAGATGGCGCCAGGTCTGGGGAGTACGGCGAGTGCGGAAGGATGTCCCATCCAAGCGATTTCAAGGTGTCTTTCACTGGTTTTGCTGTGTGAGACGGCGCATTGTCGTGTAACAAAATCACTTTGCCATGTCTTCTGGCCCATTCCGGTCGTCTTTCGATTAATGCGTGGTTTAAATTAATCATTTGTTGGCGATAGCGTTGTGTATTAACGGTTTCGCCGGGCTTCAAGAGTTCATAATACACAATACCGCTCTGGTCCCACCAGACACAGAGCATGGTCTTCTTGCCGAAGCGATTTGGCCTTGGTGTTGATGGACCGGCTTCGCCAGGTGAAAGCCACGATTTTTTTCCGCTTCGGGTTTTCAAAATAAATCCATTTTTCGTCACCCGTCACAATTCGATACAAAAATGATTTCCTTTCGTGGCGTTGAAGCAGTATTTCACAAGTGACTTTGCGATTTTCCATTTGACGTTCATTCAAATCGTGTGGGACCCATTTACCGAGTTTATTGATCTTTCCCATTGCTCGTAAACGTCTGCTGATTGTTTCTTGTGATACATGTAATGCTTCTGCTAATTGCCGTTGAGTTTGAGTTGGGTCCAATAACTCCTGCAATTGCTCGTCTTCGCATTTTTGTGGTCTACCAGAGCGCTCACTGTCTTTCACATTGAAATCACCACTTTTAAATTGTCGAAACCATGTCTCACATGTTCTAATCGATGGAGCGTGTTCACCATATGTTTCTACCAGCAAACGATTTCAACAACCTTTTTCTTTTGATTAAATAAAAAAAGCAATGCGTGCCGCAATTGTTCTTTTTCAGGCACAAAACTCGACATGATCACTGAACGATAAAACAAAGACGCTAGTTTTTGGCGGACTCAACTTGTGTGTGTTTGTAGTTTTAAATGTCAGACGAACAAAATGATGTATGTGTCAAATTAATACGCTGCGTACTTTTTGCTGGCGACATCTCTTAGTTAAATTGAAAAAAACTTATGCATACACCTGGTAAAAGTGAGCGGCCTACAGCTTAGTTGAAAAGATCGGGTTATGTTGATGGAATTAATTTCAAGGCAAAAGCGGGGAATCAGAAAAATTCTTAAATATAGGAAGAAATTTTAAATCCAGAATTCCAGGAGCTGGATTAGCATCACTCGTGAATATACTACTACTACTACTACTTAAAAAGAATTAGAGCTACTATCATTTGAGTTTTAGAAGAAGAAAACTTCAATGAGAATACAAACATACATTTTGCTTGGATTTTATTTTTTTAAAAGCAGTTATATATGTTGAATTTTTGAGGTAATAGAATTATAACTTAGTGCCACTTCTTTAATAACAAATCTTTTCCACAAATGATATACATATTATTAAGGTTGAGCATTAAATATTATGTAAATTCACTAAGGTGACGCAATTTTGTGATATAACACTTGAATTTAAAAACTCTTGAGTGCAAAGATATGTACTTGAGTTTTTATTTTTATTTTTTTAAGGATAATTATAATTTTTTAAAATAGAAATGTAGCACTTATAATTATAATTATGTTTTATATAATTTGGTATCAGTTATTGATATGATATCTAATACAATATTTTATACAAATAATATACATTTGAAAATTCAATCGACAAACTTTCAAAGATTATTGAGGGCATCAAAAGGATTATTTTTTGAAAATGGACTTAGGGTCAGAAACGTGTCGTTACATCGCTACGGCAGTGTCCGAAAAAAGTTGGACCTCGAAATATCTCAAAAAATATAAGTTTTATAAAAAATTGTTTCAGAGAAAAGTTGTAGGGAGTAAGAAGATCTGTTTACTATTCTTATAAGTTTTACCTTGGATGGCGTCGTCATCAATATCAGGTCGCAACCAAAATCAGGTCGAGAGTGTTTTAGGCAAGGTCGATGGCTGATTTAGGCAATGAAGGCAAGATCGGTGGCTGATATAAGTAATGAAGGTAAGATTGGTGGCTGATCAATAAAGGTTCTGTAGTTGTGATGTTATGCAGGAAGGTGTCTCAGAGTAGGTATTCGAAGTGTCGTCCCCCATGATCTTTGCACAATCAATAGCGCCGAACCAAGGACGGACGAACACGGTAGGATTGTCCTTGATTTCATCACTTGCAACTACAATTCTGGCAACAAGCTCTTCTTTGCTTGCGATAGATGTTTCGTAGACTATGCTCTTCAAATGCCGCCATAAGTAGAAGTGGCAGATCAGGTGATCTCGCAGGTCAGGCTATACAGGTCCTTCTCGCCCAATCCATTTGTCCGAAAAGGTCGTGTTCAAGTAGTTACACATCTGCTGCAAAAACTGCTGGGCCGTCATGCTGAAACCATATATTTCGACGACTGATTTCGACGAATGACTAGAAGTACATTCTTCAGGAAGTCCGGAAAAATGTCTTGTAGAAAAATAGAGTTAGATAGTTGTTAGATAGTTAGATAGTTGTCCCCGTGCAGGTTGTCGGGCAAAATGTAAGGTCCGAAGAGACAGTCGCCGAAGATACTAGCCCAAACGTTCACGCTGAACCACTTCTGATAGTTTCCCACTCTCACAACATGTGGATTTTCATCCGTCCATACGTAGCTATTATGGGAATTGAAGAGTTCCTTCTCTGGTGAACACAGCCTCATCAGTGAATAGGATAAATTTTGAAAAATCTGGCGAGGATTTTCCGCAGGAAATCACTGCACAAATTCTTGACGGTGAGGATAATCGGGCGGATTCAAACTCTGCATCTTCAGCCGCTTGTATGAATGCAAAAACTGTTCGTGCAGGACTTGCCAAACTGTGCTTTGTGCTGTACCGACAGCCGCAGCCACAACACGAGTGCTCGATGGATTATTTTCCACACGGGACAGGACATCCTTTTCCATCTCCGGCGTGCAGACCGGTTCACCTACGTCCAGCATCAGGCCTGCTAACATCTATCGATCCAGTTTCTTTGAGACGCTGAAATACCTGAGCAAAGGTACTGTGATGAGAAATGCGTCGTTTTGTGAAACGTTCTTGATAGAAGAACCTAGCTATTGCACGCCCGTGATATTGGACTTCTCCGTACACAGTAATTAGCATACTCACATCAAATCGTACTCGGTAAGAAAAGAATGAAATCAGAAATAAAATATTTTATTTTCTTAGTGATGACTTCAATTTAATATGCGTTTTGACAACAGTACATAACAGTACTGTTCGGTGTATATACAATAATATTGTTTGGATTACATAAAACTGAAGTCTACAAATAAATGAAAGTTTTTATTTGCTCGAATATGTAATTAAAATGAACATCATACGACGCACTCGGGCGATTAAAGAGTAGATTTGCCACTATCCTCACCTTCATTTGCGGATGAATAATATGAATATGAATAGCTACAGTTGTCGACATATTACCAATAAAACTTAATAACTCCGAAATGGCTGATCTAAAGGACAAGGATCTAATGGACAACAATATTTTGAAAAGGTTTCGAGAAGGGTTTTCAGAATATGCGATAAAAAATAGCGGGTTCTATTTAAAAAATTCAAGGTGATTTCAACTTGATCTTGGTCCAACGCCAAGGTCAAACTCATAAAGTCAGTAAATAGATCTTTTTACAACCTATGACTTTTGTCTGAATTTTTTATAAAACTTATTTATATTTTTTTAAGATATTTCAAGGTACGATCTTTTTTGAACATTATCTGCCGTAGCGATGTAATGACACGCTTCCGACCCCAGGTTCATTTATAAAAAGTGATCCTTTTGATGCCTCCAACCTTTGAAAGTTTGTCGATTGAATTTTCGAACATCTTGTATACTGATGATATTATTTAGATTGAATATATAACTGGTAGAGTAAATGATAATAATGTTTTATAAAGAAGAATTATATTTATAAAGAAGAATTAAGTAATATAACTACTATAGCATGGGGAAGGAAAAATTTTTAACAGGTTATGCCTGTTAAGGATATATATATCATACATATTTAAATGTTATTTTTTAAGAAGAAGACATTTCTTCTTCTTCTACATAAGCTTACAACCTCTTTCTCGTATGCCTGTGCACATAGGTGATGCACAAGCATGTATAACGGGACCCACATATAACGCCGGTTCCGAATAGTAAACTTTTTGAGGAGGTTCTGTGACAAGAATACTCTCGCAGTTTGAGAAGAAGAGACACGAGCGTATGAAAATATTTTGATTCTACTGGAAATCGAATCCGGGATCTCTAGCGTAGTAGACCTATGCGCTGTCACGTTCGCTCATAAGAAAACATTATTTTTGTAAAATAAAATAACTTTTTGCTACTATCAAAATCATATTATTTTACAAAATACTTTCTATTAGAAACTAACATTTTTATATAATAATTTTTCATGTCATCTTCACCATACAAGACGTTCTTCTTGTTTCATGTCATCATAATAAAAAATAAATATGTCATCATACATTCAAATATATTATTTTATACGTTTATATAGTCAGTTTTATATATTCAGTTTTTATTCTTAATTATACAATACAATATATAAAAATAAATCTCTTGGAACAGTCAAGAAAAAAGTGCAATTTTTACTGGCCATTCGGAAACATTTAAAAAACATTTAAAAAAAATATATATAGAAAATCGATATAAATGCTTATTCATTTATTCATAACATATTATATAATAATCTATGCATTCGGATTTAATGAAAAAGTTGCAAGAAGCGAGATTTGAGCCTACACGTAATGTTTTCGCCAAGCATTCGGCTACGTCACTAAGCTCGAAATATGTTAAAAAAATCGCTGTATATAAGTAAAAAATTTCAACTTTTTGTGAGTATTTCATGAAAGTTATATTTTGGCTTTGTTAAGCATTAGTGGGAAATAAAGCACTACAACATATTTCAAGCTCGGCGAAATTCAAAAGACTGTCTACAAATATATTCTCCTTGTGAAAACTATTTTAATTAAATGCGATACTCACTGCTCTCAATCGCGAATGAACACAATGGGTCATCAAAGGGGAAGATATTAAGTCTACCTTGGCAGGATAGAATAAGATGACGTCTGTAAAATTATAATAATCTGTTTACAAAGAAAGCTTTCAGTGAACAAATATAGGGATGTCCCATTTTAATCAACGCACTTGAATTTCTCCGAAACCGTGCGAAATATCGAAATCATATTTAGGAGGTTATATGATAGCGAGAGGGAATATATTTTGATAAAAAAAATGTTGACCTTGAATAGAAGCATAAAGGTCAACTTAATTTTTTAAAATGGCAACCTAATTTTTTAACACCTATGTATGTTTGTAGTGTTGTTCATTATGAGTTCAATGCGCTATGACTCAAGGTTCAAAGTCAAATGGCTAAATGCGAGTTTACAATTGGATAGCATCCAGTATCCGGAGAGAGTAGTACGATGCTATGCCGCTACGCGCCGCAGCAGGCCAACTTTCTCGAATTTAAAATTTGGTCATTAATAGGATAAGAGCGAGCATTTAAAGTGCCTCGGTCAAGCTAGATATTACTACTACTAATACTACTACGAACTTAGATTCTTAAACGTATGAACAACGTACGAATTTCATTCTGATCCTTAATAATAGCAGATAACACATCAATTGAAATAGTAAATATGTCGTTAATTTTAGGAGAAAATTGTGATAATTTCGAGGATACTGAACGCTTGTATCGCGATCGATATTCTAATAGACGCCATCTAAATGACACAGTAATTCAGAAATTGTGTATTAAAACTTCGACAAAATTAAATTTATAGGACTCGTACACGACGAGGGTTGAACAAAATTACTGAACTCGTAATTTTAGGCGCTGTTGCTATACAGTCCACAATAAATATCAACTAAATGAGATTATGTATAATATTCTGTGATCAACTTTCGTGAATATTAAAAAAATATAAATTTTATCCTTATTACATTAAATTGTTGAAAGTATTAACACTAAATGATTTCAAAAAGACTACAAATCTGTAATTGGGCTCAACGTAAAATGCAGAGAAATATATTTTTCTCACGTGTCATTTTCTGATGAGGCAAGTTTTACTAATATAGGCCGTGTGAATCGATAAAATTCACATTATTGGTCAGAAACAAATCCTCATTGGTATCATACCAATGAGGATTTGTTTCTGATCAATAGTATCACATCAAACCATGGTCGGTGTATTTGTTGCAGTATTGTGAATGGATATATCATTAGTCCTCATTATCACGGTTTCAGAGAAATATATCATTGGTACCCTTACAGGCGCAATTTACAACGAGTTTCTGGAAAAACTGTCGAAATTTTTAAAGAATATTTATCTTCAAAACTCGGCAAAATGTGGTTTCAGCAGCGCCTGCACATTATGATCACAGAATTCAAAATATCCTGAACCAAATGTTTCTAGAACATTGAGTTAGAAGTGGTGGTCCTCACCCGGATGGAAGAAGCGTCGCCAGCACGGAAAAGGCGTATGAGGCTTTCAAAATGGCCAGAGCCTCACTCAGATCAGTCATCAAGGTGTCGAAGGCCAAAGCTTCAACTTGTTGGAAGACCAATTCGCGATGGCAACCAAGCCGGATAAGGGCTGTGGCCAATCAGGTTCAGCGTCGTATGACTGCCAAAGGCGCCCGCGCATACAGGACGGTGTCACACACAGCCGTCACTATTCTGACAGTGGATCTTCTCGCTCTTCGCGCAGCTTACAGGCGCATCAGGGTAATAAGGGCCGGGACCGTGGCAAAAATAAAGGAGGAGGAGTAGGACCGAGTCTTATTGCTCTGGGACCCGGTCTCAGCTGGCCGTTAGACTACCGAGGTCACCCGGCCCATTTTACGCGAATGGGTGGGGAAAGGCCATGACAGGCTGCCTTCCGGCTGACACAGATGTTCACTGGTCATGGGTGTTTCGGCGAGTACTTGTGTCGAATAAGAAGAGAGGACATCGACATGTGCCATCCTTGCGGTGCGGTCCGGGATTTGATGCTGGAAAAATGTCCGGCATGGGCCGAGGAGTGCCGAGCCCTGGCTGCGATTGAAGACGACCTCTCCCTTTCGCTGTTGATCGCTGGAATGGAGTGAGAGGAGAAAGTTAGGAGAGCAGAGGGTAGCCTCCTCCTTCTGTGAATCAGTCATGTCGCAGAAAGAGAGAACCGAGAGAATTAGGCTGAAAGTGGTTCTGGATTCCACACAGGCGAGGTCCATGGGAATCTGCCCACGCTACCAAAGGAGGCATCTTTTGGCGCACTTGAGACCATAGGACTTGGGCTCCCAATGACAGGAAGATAGGGAATTGAGCTTCTTTTTCCCCCCTGTGTACAAACACAATAGTGTCGAGGAGGGGCGGGGCGGAGTGTTCCAGTCCCGCTGCATTAGGGAACGCGCCGGGGATTACAACACCCCGATAGGGGGCACCCCCCTGGAAGTATGCCGACAGTCGTCTTGCACACATAACCATAGAGGGACACTGTGGGGTTTTAGTGGATAGGGATCCTCTTAGAATCCGAGTCACACTCCCCTGGGCAAGTCAAACCGCCCAGGGAATTAGTGCGTAAAAGCATTTCCTCAGAGAAAGGTGATCCTATTTGACCAGCTAGATCTCCAAACCTAACATCATTAGATTTTTTTCTTTGGAACTATCTTAAGAATACTGTATATCGCGAAAGATCAAATAATTCTGATAAGTTGAAAACACCAATTATAACGGCCTGTTAAAACGTCTTATCAGAAACGCTATCAAATGTGTTGCGATCATTTAAACATTGTATTACCATCTGCATTCATTGTCAGGAACAATAGTTTAAATATGTATAAGGGCGATAATTGTAAACTCGCAGTTGGCCATTCGACTTTGGATGACTTTGAGCCAAACGCATTGAACTTGTAATGAGCAACACTACAAACGTAGTGTTACTCGTTTTTACGTAGTGTTACAAGTTTAAAAAATTAAGTTGATCTTAATTTGACCTTTATATTTTCAGTCAAGGTCAACATTTTTTTATCAAAATATTCCCTTCTTGATATCACACAATCTCGTGAAAACATAATTTTGATATTTTGCATGGTTCCGGAAAAATTTAAGTACGTTGATTAAAATGAGACGCACTGTATAAAAAGAGTTGAAATTATAATATTGACTTCGAATTATTTAAAAAACTCCATAAAAATATTTATTATGTTTTCACAATAATATTTATTAATTTATATTCTACGATATATTATTAATCATTTTTTCTAACGTTTTACATTTTAAATATATTTAATTTGCATATCAAACAAATTAATGTTTCAAATACCGCATAAGATAGTTGACGGTGCCATTACGATATATCCGCAGGGCAAAATGAACAGGATTGATTGGGTCCTTGAAATCCCCATGCATTATGAAATATGTATCCGGCAACCAGATATCTTCAGAATGATGAATTGCATTTAAAAAATCATATCTGGATCTATTGCTATAACGCAATCGTGGATCGTACCACTGTTGCTGGAGCAAAAATTCTACCTCGTACTTCTGTAAAAGTAGAAAAATGATAGATGATATAATCTCTTACATAAGATGTTCAATAAAGATAGATCTATTTACTAATCTTATCAATTTGATCTTGAGTGGCATCGTTTATGTGAGGTCAAGGTCGACTTTTTTTTATTAAAACACAATATTTTTGGCTCCAGAATCTGATAGCTGATGTCAAGCGCTTCAAAACACTATAATCAAATATTTTTTTGAGTATTTGTTAAGTTATGAGGCTTGAAGTTTACAGTACCACCGACATTAGCATTATTCCAGATATATCATGTGAAAGTGACCCGAATTTACATCCTTTTGTTTTGTGTGTGTTGTGTGTGTATGTGTGTGTGTTGTGTGTGTGTGTGTGTGTGTGTGTGTGTGTGTGTGTGTGTGCATGTGTGCGCGTGTGCGTGCTTATTTTGAAAAATTCTTAATGTTATTTGATTATTTAAAACAAGATAAGTCTAGCTGGCCAGAAGGCAAGATTGATCTATCCGATGAGAATACTCACAACAAGACAGTTCACCAGTATAACGAATAAGTGTACACTTAACATTATACCTCAAAATTGATAGGTGAGTACCTATCAACTTTGGTGTGGTTTTGTGATACATTGAACGACTGCAACAATTGGGTTTTAGAATAGCCTTAATTCATCTTGCATTATTTTGTACTACATTACAATTTTTAACTTTATAATTATCTTAGTAATCTTAACAACTCTACATCTTGCTTTTATTAAATATTATCTAACATTAATTTTATTTTGATTTAAAATGTCTGTCATTAAAAATTATATTGTCTTAAACTTTTAAATATTTCAATCACTTTTCTTTTTCGGTATTTAACAAAATCTTTATAATTATTTAATAGTTGTGCCAAATTTTACAGAATAAGAGAGCATGTCTCTTTTAATGATACGAGGTTGGGAGGATCATAAGAGATTTTATAACGAAATTTTGCAACTATTCAACCAATCAATGCGCGAAAATAATGCTATATCCAAATTCAAACGTTTAAAAAACGATCAAACGCTTCAAGGAAACCAGCAGGAAAAATCCAATATTTGAACGCCCAACATCAGTAACTAATGAAGAAAAGCAAATGGATATTACGCAATTATTCGTTGAAGATTCACATCTCATCGTTTGTAAAGCAACACGACATTAGTATAGGATCAATGCACAAAATCTTAAAAAAACTTAGATTTCATCCATTCAAAATTCGCTTTGTACAAGAAAATAAACGAAGAAGATTTTTATCGACGACGCTTGGAATTTTGTGAGGTAATGATCACAAAAGATGTCAATCCAAACTTTCTTTATCAAATATTTTCAGACGAAGTTACTTTTCAGTTAAATGGCAATGTCAACAGATATAATTGTAGATTCTGAAACGACAATTTTCACTGGATGATGAAATCTCACACTCAATATCCGGAAAAAATGCATCATCTAGGCGAGTGTTCTGAAAAATCAAATAATTGGTCCATTTTTTATTGAGAGTGACTTGACAACAGCGAAATATGAAGAAATACTGAGAAATGAGATAGTTGTCGCAATTCAGCAAATTGTGATAACTTTGCGCAAACGATTTCAGCAGGCTAGCGCGGCATCTCATTTCGGTAGAGACATTCTAACTATTTGAATACGGAAATATAAACATAATTGATGAAGATAGATCAAAGAGCAGAAATCGAGTGACTACGACAATCGTCCGATTTATCGCTTCTAGATTTCTTCCTGCGGGGTTATCTAAAAAGCAAAATTTTTAAGATAAGCCCAAGAAATCTTAATGATCTTCGCCAATGAATCGTCGATAAAGCTGTGTAGATTGATCCTAATTTCATTAAGAATGCTGTGTTTACTTTTCATGATCGAATAGCACATTTCCAAATGGCGCACATTTCGAACATTTTGAACATTTCTGAAGTAAAAATTTAGATTCATCCACCCATCTTGCCTTCACTAGTTGGACAGACCCATTCTGCTTGGATGGATATATCTTGCCTTCACTGATTGGATCATCTTGTCTTCACTGATTTCATCATCCTCCAATCTTGCTTTCATTGGCTGGATCAATCACTAATCTTCCTGCGAACATAAAAAAGGTGTAAATCTGATCGAGCAACGTCCACGCGGTGCATCTTGGATAATGCTAATGGCGACGGTATTGTAACCTTCGAGCCTCATAATTCGAAAAATACTTAATGAAAAATATTTCATGTTTTAAATGTAATGTTTTGAAAAGCTCTTGACATCTGCTATTACACTCTGGAATTAAAAATAGGGTATTCTTTTAAAAAAAACGGTTTGACCTTGACATGACTTAGGCAACGCCATCCATAAATTGATATCAGTAAATAAATCTTTTTAAATCTTACAATTTTTGTCTAAAGTATTTCTTCTAGAAATATCATTCTTTCAAATAAATCCGGAATTTCGGCTTTTATTGAAGACCCTGTATATTGGTTATGATACTGTGATGCATAGAAAAAGATTATCTAATAATTATTGCAGTTAATTACAGACTTCTTTTTTTAATAAAAAATAAAAGGGAGTAGTAAAATTTTGTTTTTTTAAAATAATTAATTAACGCGACATAACTCTTAGTCTGGACACAAGTTTATTAGCCATAGAGTTCTACTAATCATTCTATAGGTAGAAGTTCATCCATTCAAGTATATAAAACCAATGTAATTTACAATCTACTGAAGAGGGAAAAAAGGATGAAAAGTGTGCATCACAGCGGGACCCCATCACGAACCAGTCGTGAAGATTCGTAATTATTATTTTTGTGAAAAACATTATCTCAGTCAATCATTGAACCTGGAACCTCTGTTTACCGGCAGGTATCTTACCCTTTCGATTACTGAAGCAATATGGTAATATTTATCACAATAACGTGTTTAGAATAACAATACGCTAAATAATACAATATTATCAGGAGACACGGTAGTGTGTCGGGTGTCAAGTCAACCGAGAACATTACCGTGTGACTTTACGCGAGTCGGCGAAATGCAAGCATCCGAAATTATCGAATCTCAATAACGACTAAACGAATCAAGTTCTAAGTAGGTTTGATCAGTAGCTTGAGTTGGATTTCCATAATAAAAGTATTTTTATTTTTCTGCTACGAGCGGAGATGTTGCTACGCAAAGTCCGATTTGAAAATTTTTACTTTAAGAAACATCGTCATTATTGTCGTCGCCTATGTACGTTTGTCAAAACACTATTAATCTTATCGATCCAGCGGATCATCAGACTGATAAGTCAGAATCACTGTAGGATCTAGCGAATCAATGTTCGCTGGGTCCTGCAATGATCCTGACTTATTGGCTTGATTTATTCGCAGGGTCGATAAGACTGTAATGTAATAAATACGCATGCATCAAAACGGACACATTAGCAATATATCTAATAAACACACTATTTCTTTTTTCCATCTTTCTTCTCTCTTTCTCTAATTTAGAAAGAAATGCATAAATTATATTATATCTTTATCATTACATTGTTCGTCCGTATAGATTTTTATATCTATATAAACATATATTTCGTAACATATTGTGCTTCGAATTATAAATTATGCTAAGTAATTGGTCGAGTATTCTTCTCATCATTTGCAATCATAATTTATGCACATTTAAATGTTTCTAGATTATTACTAATATGTTCCTTTTGATAAGCGCATATTTATCATTATTAATCTTATCGATCCAGCAAATCATCAGACTGATAATTAGGATCACTGAGGATCTAGCGAATCATTGGCGGACAGAATACAGTATGTTTTGTGTAAAATTGGTTAATGTATCTCTAAGTACAGTCTCTGCTCCTTATGTCATGATTCTGATTGACTGATTATTAATAAATACGCACAACGAGATTAAGAAAATAGGAAACAAAGGAGTAAGCGAGATAGTAAGCTTGTTACTATTATTCCGCGCGTCCGATTGGCGGTCAACGATGTCGTTGAGTTTCGCGGTGAGTTTGACAGTTGGTGATAATTTGCTTTGGAGTATAAGTGACTGATGTTTATGCGTCATAATCTGTTATGTTGTAGGTTCTAAGCAATCTAAATATTGTCATTTTGACATTGCTCTTTTACGCGTTTGTACTTTTTTCCAGAAATCAAAGCTAGAAGTTCAGATACTATGATTTGTACAGATTGTTGTGCAACTCTTGACTATTATATATGATTTGTTTAAACAATATATCAAAAAGATATATTTAATAATTATTATTCTTATTATTTGTTTAAAACACATATTAAAATGATATATTTAATAATTATTAATAAAATTGAATTATCTTCTCGTACAATTATTTGCAATCATTATTTATTAAGGAAAAATATTAAAAAGCACAAACATATACATATATAAAAATACAACACAATGAAAAATACATGCATTCAAAATAACAGTATTCATATTGCTTCTTAGAATATTACGCTTACTTAAAAGATAATAGATTATGGCGCATAAACATCATTTACATTCCGAAACAAACTATGACCAATTATCAAACTCGCCGCGAATCTCAGCGACATCATCGACTGCCAATTGAACACGTGGAAGAAGAGCAAATATGCTATCTTGCTTATTCTTTCGTTCTCTATCCTATTTACTCTCATTGTGTGTATTATAGAAAAAAAATGTCAAGGTGGGTATAAAAGATGTCTTTATAAACACATCTTTCGAACACAGAAAAATGATTAATACTACAAAATGTCTGATATCAGATAATCAGATATCTATAAAATTACCTTTTTAAAAAAAGATAAAAAAAGAGTGTCAACCCCAACTATAATGGACGCTTGAAAAAAAACTGTTGCACCAAATTAAAAAATAGAATCCGACTGACAATATCTTATATTTTAAAGAAATAGGATCTAAGTGGTACGTATCTTTGTATATATTCTCGAATCCTCACGACCAGTACTCCAGTAAACTGGAGGGTGGGGGCGGGGAGCATATTACCAACTAATTTCATAAAAGCACTTTTATTTATAAAAAAATTCACAAATAATAATCTTTTCAGATTTTACACATTAAGAAATGTCATTGACAAATAAGTTCTATAAAAATATTACAAAATA
This sequence comes from Pogonomyrmex barbatus, assembly GCF_055798465.1. Taxonomy (NCBI): domain Eukaryota; kingdom Metazoa; phylum Arthropoda; class Insecta; order Hymenoptera; family Formicidae; genus Pogonomyrmex; species Pogonomyrmex barbatus. Next base: position 927,711 of record NW_028297138.1, read on the forward strand.
TATTTCTATTAAAAAAAAAAATTTTTTTTAAATAATTTCTTTACTGTACTAATAAATATTATGCAATATGTGAATGATGGAACTTCTCAAAACTCGCGACACTCGCGACACTCGCGACACTTACAATACAAGTGATCCATGATCCTCTTCATTATACAATATAATTTTATATATCGGATTCAGATATCATATTACATTAAATTCATTATTTGAAAGTCATATTCAAGGCCTTCAAGCTATAATACACTCTAAATGGGCTGTAGCGAAGTAATATTAATGGTTGTCTCGAAAATTATATAATGGGGATATGATATTTCCCTATCTCCTGCTTTTCTCTGATAATTCTTTAATATTAGGTGTACAAAAAAGTTCTGAGCTTTTTTTGTAAAATTCAATCTTTATTCAAAAACAAACAAAAAAATATTAATCAGTGAAATATTCCCCGTTTGCATCAACGACCTTTTTCTATCTTTCGGGTAGCTTGCGAATTCCTTGACGATAGAAGCTCACCGGCTTCGAAGCGATAACGTCATCAATGCATTTTCGTATCTCTTCAAATCTCACGAAATGTGTATCAGCCAAATGATGCTGCAGCGATCGGAATAGGTAGTAATCGGAAGGCGCCATGTCTGGGCTATACGCCGCGTGCGGGAGAAGTTCCCAGCCTAACGCAAAGATATGGTCCTGAGTCGCTTTCGCGACATGTGGTCGAGGATTGTCATGAAGCAAGATCACTTTACGACGTCCTTGGCCAGTAAATGGCCTCTTTTCTTTTAATGCATCCCTCAAATTGGTCAATTGTTGTTGGTAGTGGTCTGTCGTGATTGTTTCACCCGGTTGTAACAACTCGTAATACAACACACCTTTCGAATCCCACCAGATACATAGCAAAACCTTCTTGGCGTGGATATTGGGCTTTGGCGTCGATATCGAAGGTTGACCAGGGTCAACCCATGATTTTCTACGTTTAGGGTTATCATAAAGAATTCACTTTTCATCGCCATTCATTCATATAATGATTTTGTGAAAATCATTTTTCCGAAACTTTGAAAACAAAGTGAGTGCAGTGTCACGCCGACGATTTTTGTTGTCTTCGGACAATTCATGCGGAACCTATCTGCCTTCCTTCTGAACCTTTCCCATCGTATGTAAACGTACGGAAATGGTTTACTGCGTAACGCCAAGCTGTTCTGCAAGCTCCTTTTCAGTTTGCGCAGAGTTTATATCCAGCAGTGCTTGCAATTCGTCCATTTCTTTTGAGGGCGTCCAGCACGCGGTTCATCTTCAAGACCGAAATCTCCTTGGCGAAATTTTTGATACCATCTTTTATATGTAGTATGACTTACAGCGTTCTTTCCATATACAGCACAAATCATTGCAGTGGCTTCAGCAGCATTTTTCTTCAGATGAAACGCGAAGTGAATGGAAAATCGAATATGCTCTTTTGTTATTGTCATCGTGAACACTACTGATTTTTGAGGTTATGTGCATCAAACGTCAAATTGTATGGCATCTTAGAAGGCCAAATGTCAACGCTTTAAAACCGCAAAAGGGGAGGGCGGGAAGATATATAAAATTTAAATTGTTATTTCGGTTGTATGAAATCTAAAGCTCAGAACTTTTTTGTACATCTAATATTATATATTATGTATACATTGTGGAAGAGTATATGTGATAGGGTCATCAGTTTAGGGTAATAAGTCTATGTGTCGCAAGTGTGAATGTGCGAGGATAGTCGTGATAGGTGTGTGGATGTTAGCTATTCGAGCACTACGGAATGTTTTTGTATTTATACTTAAATTTATTTATGCCTCTTGAAATATGTACAATATTTACAAATCCCGCATCATTCGTGTGTTATGTGACTTTATGTAATTGATCAAGATTTATCAACTCCGTGTATAAGGGATATTTAAAGATAAAAAATGTGTGTATATACAATGCGAGTGATCGGGTGTGTGTGAGAGTATATGTGTATGTCGGTTGTATGTATATGTGGATCCTCCTTTTTGGTCGGTAATCCAAGTAAGTTTCTGATTGGTCGCCGAAAATCTCTATCCGATTGATTGGCCGAATGCCGCCGTTAAGTCCTCCTTGCTTTGCGCTCCCTCTTAGTTCGTCATTGTCTTCCTGGCTTCGCGTTTCCTCTCTGAAAAGCTAAAGGCTAGGCGACTATTTCAGTCGACGGCGACGGCCTGCTCGGCCAGAGAAGCGGTTTCGTCAGTTGTGTCGATGCGACCTATTCGGCCAAAGGAAGCGCGACTTATGCAGTCGACCAGGAAGGCGATCTTTCGATCGACTGGATGTGATTTTGCAATCGACCAGGAGGCGACCTTGCGGTCGACGGAAGGCGACTTTACAGTTGACCAGGAAACGACCTTTCGGTCAAGAGAAAAAAGATCCGATCTTTCGCTCGCTAGGATATGATATGAATAATGCCTTTCTCTAGTCTCCTACCTGAGGCGAAAGCTCGAGATCAAGTGACGATCCGGCGAATGTTCGCCTAAATATACTGTTTAATGGCAGTTTCTAATTGCGAGAAAGTTGTCTCGTCTTATGCCGCGTCGTGGACCGTGACCCTAATTGTTTTGGGCCACGATAGGTGCGTGACGCGCGGTGTGCGACGCTCGCAAGTAGCCAATAATATAAATATAATATATAATATAATATATATATAATATATATATATATATATATATTTCTGTTAAAACAGGCATTGATATTCAGAATCAGAAAAATATTAATAATAATAAAATATAAAAAATATAAAAAATAAAATAGCAATGTCGATAGAATTACAGATGAAATTATCAAACAGTTAATATTTTTCATTGTTGTTCGTGAAAAGTTGTAATCACATCTAAATTTTTAGTCAAATTATTAAAAATAGAAAGTGCAGCTTGAAATTTAAGTTTCCTTTTCCCATCTTCTCTAATTTTTTTCCAAAAAGAACAATCAAAATGTTCCTGGAAAAATATAATGTGCTAATATGGAATGATCAAATCTTAAAAAAAAAGTATTTAAAAAATTTATAGAGCACACGAATGACGAGTGCGTAGGCTGCCAAGTAAGTCCATTTACTTGTCATATATTAGATATCCAAATAGTTTTTAACTAAGAATTTGTAGGAAAATGATGAAATGAAAGAAATTAACAATTTTCATTTTTTTCAAGTTTTCGGTTCTTTTTATACATATTTGTACGTCCAAATACACAGCACTTTATCTTGAATAAAAATTAATTTCTAAAACAAAAGTCTAAAACAAGAGATATCAATTCAACGTCGAAATCATCATTTCAATATCGATTCAATATCGATTTCATTATTATTTCTTGCTAGACAAATTCAATATAATTTTCAAAAAAAGATTAAATTAAATTATGTTCATTACTAAATATTGACACGAATAAAAATGCTTACCCCGTAATAATAATAGTAACTTTATATTACACTTTTTATTGTACTAAATAATGAATTTTCTTCGCGTTTTTTAGATTACAAAATTTGCATAATGTTTGCATTTTAAATACACGAAAAAAAACAAAATGGCGCTGTGTCCACGTAATTGATTAGCCAATCAGAGCAGGATGTTCAATGTCACCTTTCTGATTATCTAGAACTCTAATCGTAACACATCTGATGCCAGTGCCATATCATTTGTTTTGACGCGCCATGGCTACCCTACTACTGCCAGTACTGAAAATATAGTTCGTATCATATATAAGAATCGTTCGATAAGTCAGCAAAAAATCAGTAAAAAAACAATAAAATCACCTATTTTATACCGAAAAATTCTTTTTCACTTTTCGACATAGTCTCCTTGAAGCTGTACACATTTAGTCCAGCGGTGATCCAATTTTTTGATCCCTTCGGAAAAGTAAGAAGTTTCGAGGCCTTCAAAATACGCATCCACAGCAGCGAAGGCCTCCTCATCAGACGAAGATTTCTTTCCCCCGAGCCAGATCTTGAGGTTTGGGAATAGAAAGAAGTCACAAGGGGCCAAATCAGGAGAATAGGATGGATGGGGCAGCAATTCGAATCTTAATTCATGCAATTTTGCCATTGCGACTGTGGAGATGTGAGCATTGTCATGGTGAAAGATGATTTTTTTGCGCGCCAATCTCGGCCGTTTCGTTTGCAGCTCTTCGTACAAACGATTCAGAAATGTAGAATAATATGCTCCTGTGACTGTTTGACCCTTCTGTAAATAGTCATGAAGATGATTCTTTGGGAATCCCAAAAAACAGTGGCCATTATCTTCCTGGCCGATAAAACAGTCTTCGCCTTCTTCGGCGCACATTCATCAGGTACTGTCTACTGCTTCAATTGCTGTTTTGACTCGGGTGTATATTGATGAATCCAAGTCTCATCTACGGTCACGAATAGACGTCATCTTATGGGATTTAATATATATATATATATATATATATATATATATTATATGTATATATATAAAACGCTTTTTATATATATATATATATATATATATATATATATATATACACACACATATATCTTTTAAGCTTTTTAAGGGCACAGCGTTTAGTTAATCAGTCAGTCAGCTAGTCAGTCAGTCTATCAATCGTTCAATCTGTCAGTGCTGTATACGCAGTGCCTTGGTACACTTCCTTCTGATTTCGAGCGAAAGATAATTATTACAAGTAAGTAATACAAGCGTTTCTAAGCCGACGCTACCATTTCACTCATCGTTGTCCACCAGAATAGTAAGTTTTTAAGTATCAATTTCGGATCTTCTTATATATATATATGAGGGTAGTCTGAAAAGTTTTGAGCCTTAACATGAAGATGACGTTACTCGTCAAAACATTCTAGTACTACAATAGTATATGCTTTGAAACTTTTGTGAAAATTTCAGCCATTTTGGACGCTCAATTGTTGTTTGACAGTCGTTTGTATCAGTGTCAGTCTTTTTGTAAAAATGGAAAAAATTGAATATCGTGCCGTGATTAAATTCTTACATTTGAAAGGCAATACGCCTGCGCAAATTAAAATCGAGTTGGACGCTGTTTACGGGGACTCTGCCCCATTATTTGCCACCGTAAAAAGATGGGCAGCTGAATTTAAACGTGATCGTACCAGCTTGGCTGATGATGAGCGTTCGGGATGGCCAAAAACTGCAATCACCGCTGATAACATCGAAAATGTTTACCAAATGGTACTGGACGACCGTCGAATCAAGATTAGAGAGATAGCAGAGGTTATGGGCATATCGAAAGAACGCGTTTGTCATATATTGACTGAAGAATTGGATATGCTATCCCTGCGTTGAATGCCGCGCTTGCTCACTTTGGACCAAAAACGAATTCGAATGAACATTTTCAAGGCCCTGTTGGAGCGGTTCAAGCGAAACGAGTCAGATTTTTTGCGTCAATTCATAACTGTAGATGAAACTTGATAGATCCACCACTCCAGAGACAAAAGAACAGTCAAAACAGTGGCAAAGGATGAACCTGCTCCGAAAAAGGTGAAGACGGTTCCATCAGCTGGGAAGGTAATGGCGACTGTTTTTTGGGATAGTCACGAAATTGTGTGTATCGACTATCTTGAAAAAACAATAATGGGAACGCATTACTTGATAAGGTGAAGGCAGAAATTGCAAAAAAACGGCCGCATTTGAAGAAGAAGAAAGTGCTGTTCCATCAAGACAACGCATCTGCTCACACTTCGGCGGTCGCCATGGTCAAAATTCACGAACTGCACTTCAAAATGATTGACCACCCACTGTATTCACCAGATCTGGTCCTCAGCGACTTTTTCCTGTTTCCTAAGCTTAAAGTTTCGCTTGGAGGACAGAGATTTTCATCGAACGAGGAGGATTTTTATCGCATACGTAAACGCCTATTTTGCGGAGCAAGACGCCAACTACTATTTGGAGGGATTAAAGAGGTTAGAGTACCGATGGGAAAAGTGTATTGACTTAAAAGGAAATTATGTTGAAAAATAAAACTATATTTGACTGAAAAATACTTGTTTCTATGTTAGGCTCAAAACCTTTCAGCCTCGTATATATATATATATATATATATATATATATATATATATATATCCTCCACACTACTATTTCAATTACTGAAAAATAGCACGTGTGCAGTTGGTTTTCCTCAACAGAATCATATATATATATATATATATATATATATGAGATATATATATGTGCAGTTTTCCTCAAGATCATATATATATATATATGATTCTGTTGAGGAAAACCAACTGTACACGTGCTATTTTTCAGTAATTGAAATAGTAGTGTGGAGGTTATCCGTGATCTGGAGGGATCGCCCACGTGCTTATCATTTTTTTCGGTTTTCCAAGAATGAAAATAATAGTGTAAAGATATCTTAATTATTGCTATCCGTGTAGTCGACAGCTCTCATGTTTATCACTTCCCGAAATTGCGTGTTTGTCTATTTTCAGCACCCTGTTTTCTGGTATCTTGTTTTTTCTCAACAGAAGAGATATTTAACATCTGTTTGTTTGTTTAACTAAATATTAATAACTAATTCTCGAAAGAATCGTGTAGTCGACATGACGTAACACATATGAAATTGTAGAGGAAATAAAAAAAGAAGTTAGAAGAAGATTTGTTTTATCTTTATCATAAAGTACTTTTGAAATGATTCAACTTTTGTATAAAACTTTTTTTATATCTGTTAAGGACATGAATATTCATTTAGGAATGTGCATGTTGAGAGACCACTCTTTGATAAAATTAAAGTAAAAGTTTAATATGATCAATGTCTTAATGATGTAATGATACGCCCGAATCATCCCATAATTAAAACGGCGTAAAATAATTTTCTCCTGACCGATCTGTCGGGGTACCTACATGATGATTCTCCGTAATCCCACTATCGGACAAATTCGCTTCGATCAACGAGCGCTACAATTTACGTGAACAGTGTTTACAAGGTTATCTGAAAAGCTTTGAGCCTCAACATGAAGATGGTAATACTCATCAAAACCATTCTAGTATTATAATCGTATATGCTTTGAAAGATATCTGTGAAAATTGTAGTCATTTTAGATGCTCAGTTATTGTTTGAGCCTTCCCGGCCGATGAAACCGTCTTCACCTTCTTCAGAGCAGATTCATCCTTCGCAGTCCATTATTGATGGTGACTGTTTTTTGGGATAGTCATGGAAATGTGTTCATCGACTATCTTGAAAGAGATAAAACAATAACGAGGGTGTATTACGCATCATTAAAAAGCTGGTAGATAAGAAGGCAGAAATTACGAAAAAACGGCCACATTTTAAAAAAAAGAAAGTGCTGTCTTATCAAGATAATGCATGAGCTCACACTTCGTGGTGGTTGCCGTGGCAAAAATTCATGAATTACGGTTTTAATTGATTAATCAGTGTACTCACCAGATCTGATTCCTATTTTTTTTCCTGTTTCCTAGGCTCAAAGTTCTCGGGGGACAGAAATTTTCGTCGAACGAGGAGGTCATCGTAAAAACCTATTTTGCAGAGTAAGATGTAAAATGCGGAGAAACAAATTTTGCTCATACGTATTGTTTTCCGATGAACAACTTTTACTAATGTAGGCCATGTGAATCGACACATTAATAATAATTCACATTATTAGTCAGAAGCAAATCCTCATTCGTACGATAGATAAACAAAAACCATAGTGAATATTTGATGCGATATTGTGAATGGATATATTATTGATCTTAATTTTTTAATGATATTCTTATAGATGAGGTTTACAACAAGTTTCTAGGACAAAAACAGCCGGAACTTTTAGAGAATGTCGATCTTAAAACTCGGCAGAAAATATGGTTTCATCAGAATGAAGCGCCTGCACATTATGACCAAAGTTAGAAATACCCTAAATCAAATGCTTCCAGAACATTGGATTGAAGAGTTGATCCTATTATTTGGCCAGCTAGACCTAACATCGTTAGATTTTCTTTTCTGGGATTATCTTAAGGATACCATGGGTATATCATGGTATATCATAAAAGACCGAATAATACTGACAAGTTCAAAGCGCGAATTACAACGTGTGTTAAAACGTCTCATCAGAAATGTTATCAAATATATTGTAATCATTTAAACATCATATTATTTTCTGCATTCGTTGTCAGGGATTACAGTTTGAACATGTACAAGGACGATAATTGCTCGCATTTGGCCATTTGGATTCGTTCTACCAATTCCGCATACACCTACCGCATACACCTCTGAAGAGCCTTCTAATTCGTTTAAATTCATAAATCATCGTGGAATATCATGTTATAAAATTTCACTTTCTTCACATTAACTAGCAAGATTTTCGGGCGCGATACGGAAATTGTTCTTGAACAAGGAATGCACGGGAAAACTAGCATCACGATTTTCCACGAATTTAGGAGCCCTCTTCACGTTTCTGCCATCAAGCTGACACTATATAAGCAATAGAATTTTGGCATTTTACGAATCATTATATCGCTATTTTCACGCATTGTGGACATCCGTCACTCCATCGCGAGAATAGGACCATCATCTTTCTGGAGTACCGGTGGGGATTCGAGAAAATACATGTATACACTGTTGGAAAAAATGTGTTGAATTTAACATAAATCGCATGTCTCAAACGATCCACTCAAAATTTTGTGTTAATTTAACATAATATGGATGTGTTAAATAGTAACACCGACACTATGTTAATATTTCAACAAAAAAGAAATGTACTCTTGATCTTAATTTGAAGTTAATTGTGTGTTACAATTAACATAATTTTTATGATAAAATAACATGTCGAGACGCGTCAAAATTCAAGACTGTGTCGGAACCACACAAAGAATAATGACAAGTCATCTCCACTCCTGTTATAAAGTAAACCCAATATTTTTTTTGTGTAAATTTTAACATATTGAATAAATACGTATGAATTGTGTTATTTTAACACATTTCTTAAATCATTTTAATAATTTTACATTTTATATTTGTTAAGGTCAGTTAACATAGTAGACATGTGTTAAATTTACATATAAATATGTAGGTTATTTAACACAAAAATTTTAACAAGGACCGATTTAACAAAGACCGAAACACAAAATGTTTTTTACTGTGTATATGTATTGTAATATACGTATATATGTGTATCATTGTGTTGTTGACGTGTTATTCTAAACACGTTATTTGATAAATATCATCACATGCCTCGGTAAGGATAAGATGCCTGCCCGGTAAGCAGGAGATCCAGGTTCGATTCCTGGCTGAGGTGATATTTTTTCGCAAAATAATTACGAGTTTTCACGACTGGTTCGCCGTGACGCACACCCTCCCTTCTTATTCCGCCGCACGACTCTTTTTTCGAGCCATCGCTAATTGCGAGGAGTGAAATAGTAGTACATATTCTCCGACCCTCCAGTTTCTATCTATTTCTGTGGTAGCATCAGAGAGCATTTCAAAGTGTGCATGCATATCCGAGATTTAATTCTGATCATAAGAAAAATCATTTTAATTTTCCCTTCGAGTCAAGTAATAACAAGCAATATCAAGTGAGGGAACTGTCCCCGCGTCTCCACCTTTCCTGAATCGGCAATCTTCTCTCTCTCATTCCATTAAGTTGAAAGGTCAATTCCTATCAACTTGTTTCTCTCCTCAAGGACTAACCGTGCTTGCTAATCGGGCGAGACTCTCTGTTCCCCCGAGGTTGAAGCGCCCACCCCGGGCGAGCCCTCAAGACAAGTCTTACTATCCAAATTCAGAATTTCATCTACCGGATACCGCTAGCTCAAGGTCTCTTATCCTTAACCAGCCTACAAAAGAAAAGAGCCGGAATTCAAGAAAAATACCAATCATCTTTTTCACGCGCATCAACAGGATTACTTAGCCTCGCTCCGGGCGCATGCGACAGCCCCGTCTGGCCATTCCGTAATCTGAACGCGAAACATTATAAATTCATTTGCGTAAGCTTAGAACTAAAGGAGATGCGGTAAATACAAAGAATATTAAATCATAGTAATTTCGTAATCAATTAAGATGAGCCTGGGAAGCCCAGATCACATCGAAGGAATTTGACCCGCGGATTTTTTATTACTTCCGCCGAAGAGTATCGCGTCCATTCTTCGCAACTTCATCCAGAACTGGTTCGAAACTCACTCCGCAGTCAAGGAAAGCGTGTCCTAGAGGCGATACACGCCCCGAACTGCACTTCGCCGCGAAATCGCATAGAGTCATACGAATTCCATATTATAAAACAATACTACTTTGTACTTAACGCGCATTAGATAAAATAATAAAAATAGTTTTTTTTGCATCTTGTTTGAGCATGTCCATCCCATAACAATCCCTCTCCCTCCCTCTTAATCCTATCGCTCGAGACGTAACAGTATCGATTTAATTTTGTTGTGTGTGTATTATTAATTTTCTAGATAAATGTGTCTATGTATGTTTGTATGTGCATATGTGTGAACACTCTCGTCGGAATTCCCTCTCCAGTTCAACATTACTCTCAACGTCCGTTCCGAATTAGGTATAAAGCGCGTAGACTGCAATATTGCGCAACGCTTCCAAATCATTCCGTTTTTTCAATGCGAATATAATATACATGAAGCACTCGAGAATTTTGGAACGGTTTCCTGAGCGATTTATGCGTTGAGTAGGCTAACAGTGAGTTTGAGTTAACTGAATGTTGATATTAAAAACAGACATCATACAAAACGGCAAGAAACATTTAATAATATCAATTGTTAGTTGAATGATACTTTTAAACAAAAATGACGAAAATAGCTTGAGATCAAACAAAAATGAAAATGATGATAACGATATTTCTGTAAGAGTTATACAAATAATATATTGTATAAAAAAAGAAATATTAATGTTAAATTTAGTGAAAAAAATAATGTTGAACTGAGAATAAAGAAAGAATGCAACTCATGTGTTAAGAGTTAAACTATTATAATTATATTTTAGCAGAAACAAATAATTCTCTAAATAACAAGAAAATAATTTAAGCTTTACACGCAATAAAAAAAAATTCAGGACACAGATATCACTGATTGCGCAAGCTACTGAACAAAAATGAATTTTTTTTACTTATTGCAACAATTGCTAATTACACGTTCATGTTCGATTTACTCTATCTTCTTTCTCACGCTTTCGCTTTCACCCTCTTTTCTCTCTCGCACCTGTCAACAGGACACTTGCTCGATGCTCTTACACAGTACGCAAAGAAAACGAGCACATTTCACTTTGCTGCTTGCTAGACGCCTAGCGCTTCTGTCATTTCTGACTCTAGCAATCCACACACTAATGCGAGAAATTAGCGGCAATTTAAAACGCTTTACTTTTCAACAATTAATATAATAAATATTATAATAAATATAAAATAAATATGATGAATAAAATATAAATATAAAAAAATATATATTATATATTCTATTCATATATTATTGTAGCCCAAATATTACCACGATAATTCTTGCATACGATATTGTAGCCCAAATATTACCACATATTACCATGATAATTCTTGCATCTAAGCCCGACCGTCGGTATAGCAACCGTTCGGTGCAAGCCGGAAATGCAAGCCTGTAAATTCCAAAGCAAAACGCGAACGAAGAACGCGTACTGTTTTAACCATATACGGTTCGATTTAAAATTATAACGTGATGAAACGCGACTAAATACTATTGTCGTGCTTCCGCGGCAGTCTCTCGCGTTACACTCGCGCCAGGAAAAGAAGAAAAGTTTAGGAAAGAAACACAAACTTTATTATACACTGAAGCACAGGAGCAATAACAAGAGCTTTCACAATAAAATCAGAATTCACCGCGACACGACTCAAACTTGCGCGCCGCGCCGTCGACTCTCTCCACAATGCTTGACAACCGCTTGACGTTGGAATGATTAGGTTGAAAATCGATATGAGGGTAGCGTCGAGCGGAACACTGCTCGGTTGTAATACTATAAAAACGGTTGCTAAATCGCCGAGAGTGGGCAATCACAATAACTAACAGGGCAGTTGCACGTTATGTAACGAGCAGGCGTTATCAGTAATCAAAGTCACACGTAATATTGTCAAGAAGCCATCATTAATTAAACCAGTTAATTATTTAAGTGAGTAATAATATTTGATCAGAAGAACTTTCCACCAACGATCCTGTTCGGAGTTCTAATTCCTTAGGCTCGGTGAACTCGATTTTCTCTAAATTCAATCTTGAAACTCCGACCTACAACAATATTATTTATTATTTATATAATTTAATTATTTATTATTTATTATTTATATAATTTAATTATTTAATATTTATTATTTATATAATTTAATATTATATATCAAATATAATATTATATTATATAATATTTAGATAATTTATAACGATGCATATTTTGGAGTATTATTTCGCATCGTCGAACCTAAGCTCAACCGTCGCTCTGTCGGGCGCAAGGCGCTTTGCGTCAATTTTAATTTTATTCATTAAGTTCGCAATTAATTGCGAGACGGCCTACATGCCGTCGAATGCGTCCTACGCCGCGCTGCCGAACACCGCCGAACATGTCCGGAGACGAGAAGAGATTTCAGAGCGACGTCCGAATTTGGCCGAACACCACCGAACGCGTGATAGTGATGTGACTCCGCATGCAAATATCTATCCAGCACAAAAGCAATCAGCAAACAATTCATTTGTACATAAAGCACTCGTCTCTAACAAAGAACATTTACAGACAGAACTTACTTGAAACTACACAAATCTGAGACGGAGGAGAAAAATCCTTTCCATCCTTCTGATTATAAAAATATAAAAGAAACAACCGATCGAGAGGATTCTGAAGAAATATAACATCCGAACTATTTTTAGACCTCCTAAGATAACAGAACAAATCTTGAGAAATTCTAAAAACGAAAGATCTCCATTGAGCTGCCCAGGAGCAGTGTACAAAATATCTTGCTCATGCGGCAAAGTATACATTGAAGAAACCGGGAGAATTGTCAACGTACGCGTGAAAGAACATCAACGCGGTGTCAGATTAAAACATGTCACATTATTAGCATGTCAGCATTATCAGAACATAACATTGAAACAGGACATCAAATACTATGTGATAAAACAATCGCAATAGATACGACCACTTCGTATTTCCCAAGGAAGTACAGAGAGGCTGTACAAATTCACAACATCACGACAGCCTAAATAGAGATAATGGCTACAATATAAGTGACGTATGGAAAACCATTCTCCCGATTGACCGAAAATAACTTCTCCCACCCATCCCGTCCTCCTCTCTTCATTATAGTTTTAGCCAATCTTTACTTTTTTTCTTCCACTCCCACCCTGCTTTCATACAGCGTATATAAAGGGATTCCATTGGAGAAGCAGCATAATATCAGGCTGCTCTTCGCCTTGATGAAGTGAACTGCAATATCCATAAAACATTTGACATTTAACAATGTATAATAATACGGATAATACTCATAAACATATTACCTTCTTTGATAAATAAATAATGCTATGTCATTATAATTAAGTTTAGAAACTTTGACGGAAATATTTTATGATGAAATTTGCTTTCAATTAATTCCATTTCATTATTATTTCAAAATTTTTTATTACTTTTATTACTATATACTTTTCAATAATATGCATTAATTTTCTTATATTTCATACCCAGCACGAACTGCAAATATGTTTCAACAACGTTGCAAATTACAAATTGTAAGAGCTATTACAGAAATAAAAAAATTGCAACGTAATATTATTACATAATATGTAAAGCGCAAGCTGTCAAATTCTTATCAAATATTTTTTTCAGAAAATATGTTATCACAAATATAGTTTATCTTAAAAATACTGCCATATATGACTGCATGAATGACAATTTAAGCACTTGTAAGTAAATGAAACAAAATTAGATAATTTATTGTTATTATAATTTAAATTATTTATTTTTATAAATAATAATTTATATAATAATAATTTATAAATAAATAATTATAATTATTTTATAAATTATTTAAATTATTTATAAATTACTCTATGAAATTTATTATTATTCTAAAATAACTTTGATCGATTTTAATGATAATAATCTTATTTATTTTTAAAGAAATATTTAGAAAGAGAAATATTAAGAACTAGAAAAATACTAAGAAATATTAAGATATGAAGCTAACAGATTTTTGAAAGAAATGTCATTTGACAGGTTGCGCTTTATATATTATATAATAATATTTCTTCTTCTTTTCAGTAGACTATAATCAAATAGTATATTTATGCGAATATCAGTAAAAATAGTCTCACTATCTTTACATTGAAATCTTTATATTGATTTTGACAAGAGGCAACTGTTAGCTTTCACCTTTTGTATTATGCATTATACCATTGTTACGTCTAACCCGAAGTAAATTGAGAATTGAGAATTAAGAATTAAAAATATGAACGGAATACGAATGGGCTCGGAAGGACGCAAACAGCTGCTCTCTCGAAGGCCAAACGTGGAAACGTGATCCCTCAAATCCGAGCGCACTGATAAGTCTCGACACTAGGTCGACAGCGATACAAGAAAGCTATGACGCTACTCTACAGACGTACATTAGTCGGTCGTTTTCTAGTCAAGAAACTTAATTCTTCTTACCAGGGATAGATCTCGTGCGATCAGTTGGATGGGGGAGAATGACACGAGAGGTTTTAAGAGAAATAAAGAGAAATTAAAATTAAATTAAATGTTTAATATGATTAATGTTATACATGTTTTGAAAAGCAAGAGAAATTATGTAGACGAGTAGTGTGCATGTATGTATGTATGTCGTGAGTGTTACAATCGTTCGGCAGCTATCGGGTAGGATTTCTAGTAGGGAAAATATGAATGTAAGAATGTATTAAGCGATGATCCTACCTGGTGATACAATACAAAATATATTTGCGAATAAACTTAAATTAATAAAAACAAATATATGGCATTATTTATTACGATAATGTATGTGTATGATGGAAAATTAGGGAGGAGAGTAGGCTTGGATTTGTTCTGGAGGAGGAGTTGTGAGATTGAATAATTCAGGGAAATCTTCGAAATTGGGAAATAGGAGCTCTCTGTTGTCGGAGAATAAGGGCCAGGGAATAGGGCTTCGAAATCGATGATAGGTTCGAGGTCGAATGCGTAAAATGGATTTTCCGAGGAACCAGTAGAGAATTCAGGGAAAAGTTGAGAAAATGAGTCGAGAGGAGATTCAGAAGAGGAAATAGTTGAGATTGATTGTGAAAAAAGAAAAAAGGAAGATTCAAGAGCTGTGATAGAAGAGGTTGACGGCAACGGTTCGGTTGTTTTATTGCTTGTTTCGTTTCTTTGTTTCTGAACGCCCGCTGGGCTCCATCACTATAACGACGACGGGGGTCATGTTAATAAACGGTCAGATTGTCAAACTTTAGAAGGCGGCACTTCTGATCGATTCACTAAGAGGAAAGGGGAAAAAATGAATAAAGAGAAATTTGGCACATGATAAAGGCAAAAAAAAATTAGGAAAAAAAGAAAAATGCGTAGGTAACGCGTCTCGGAGCCTTCGAGAGATTTCGACGAAATTCGGAAGTCCCAAAGAGTCCGCATCGATGTGCGTGCGTGCGTGCGTGCGTGCGTGCGTGCGTGCGTGCGTGCGTGCGTGCGTGCGTGCGTGCGTGCGTGAGAGAGAGAGAGAGAGAGAGAGAGAGAGAGAGAGAGAGAAAGTAGGTAAAATAACCGGAAATCTTCAAGAGCCTTCAACGAAATTCGGAAGTCCCTGGCAGTCCGCACCGGTATGAGGGAGAAAGAGAAAGGAAAAATAAGAGGAAAAAGAATAAAGAAAAGAGAGATGTAGTTTTTAGTAAAGTGGAATGAAAATTCGAAAATTGCAAAAAATTATTCCATAATCAACAAAAGACTTACTAATGGTCGATTGAGATCGAGGTAACCGAAGAATAAGTCTGGATATTCTTCTGGAAGCTTGACTTGTGTTCACTGCTTTTAATTATTAGTCTTGAAAGAATAATGAATGCTGGATAGATAGTGCTGAATTAAGTTGTGACGATCAAGTTCTACTGTAACAATGAAGAGTAGCGAAACAGAATAATGAATAAGTGAAGAATGAATCGCAAAAAATAAATGGCCTGTACTGAATGAAAATTGAAAAATTAATGGCTAATAAATGCTGGCCCACACTGAATGAAAATGTAGAAAATAATAGCTATATCCAGAAAAGCCCCGTTTTTATAGGCTGGCCAGAGTCTGATTCTTGTAGAGAAGGGATGTTGGTTCTAGGAATCTGTAGGTGCTAGGGAGGGAGGGTAGGACAGGATGCGAGCTAAACAGGATGTTTACGTTAGATATCATGTTTCGCTCGTGCTTGTTGTATGTTTATGCTTGATATACAGACTTGCAACAGACCCAACCTGAGGATTTATAATATTTAATATTTATTAATATTCTTTTCGCATTAAATAAAAAGCTCGTCCTAATATACTTGAATAATTAGAGCGGTTATAATTCTTTTTCTGTTGCTTCATGTCTACTTATCTTATTAATAAAAGATCGAAACCAATATTCTTATATGAGAAAAAATATTAATAATGCTTTTGGGGAAAGAAAAGAATCGTGGAGTCCACTGGACGTAACACCATAGTTGAACGCGCAAATGTTGGGCAACTTAATACGCTAACTCTAAATATATATATATATATATATATAGGATGTTCCATAAAGACCGTAATAAGGGTAGATTCTTGAGATCATTTGAAAACTCTAATACCAAATTGAGGCTACAATACTTTCTGAATTATAAACATTTAGAGTTAGCGTATTAAGTTGCCCAAAATTCGCGCGTTCAACTATGGTGTTATGTCCAGTGGACTCCACGATTCTTTTCTTTTCCCAAAAGCATTATTAATATTTTCTCTCATATAAGAATATTGGTTTCGATCTTTTATTAATAAGATAAGTAGACATGAAGCAACAGAAAAAGAATTATAACCGATATATATATATATATAGAAGGTATTCCATTTTAAATGCATTAAGATTTCTCGAAAACTGTGGTAGATATAGAAAATTCTTCCAAAAGTTATAGGGAGTTATTTTTTGGCATAGCCAAAAAAATTTGGATCATCTCGCAACATTTCTTGCAACCATCTGTAAAATTCGACCCTACGTATCATGTTATTATCAGCAGTATCTGTGTGAAACGGTTATGGTCAGACTTTAAAGATTGTAAACTGGAAACTGTGCTTCTTGGAACTGTGCTTAACTCGCTCTCTATTTGTCGAATGCTCACATGTGAATTCATAGCAACCATCCCTAATACAGCGATGACACGCATATCTTTAATATTATTAAGATCTTTGCGTCTTCGAATTCTGCGTTATTTACGACGCTATATTATGCAAATCATCACTACTATTTGAGTGCCTTCTAGGAAACTTCTAATGATACAAAACTGCAGCTCTGTGATAGTTATCTCTGTACTCACTAAGCATTAGAAGTATGTCAGCAATATCATTAGAGTTGTATAGGCATACTAATCAGGTGGACCTACAGGATTTATGGAGAACATTCCAAAAAATTTGCAGCGAAATCTAATGCAGAGCGCGCGTGACAGATGACAATAAACAAAGTTAGACATTAAATGAAGAAGACCGTAAACGAAGATTCGAAACTAGAGACCTAACTCTGATGAACGTGAAATGTTTATCTCACGTATTTGCCGATGAGGCAAAGGCAAGGCACTATTCTTGTTATACTTGGGTTTCGCGCACGTTTTAAAACACGTGCGAGAAAAAAGAAGGAATAAGATTGCATACATTCATTCTCATGGAATCCGTTGATAAGAAGTAATTGACAAATAATTCGGTCAAAAAGTCTAGAATTAACAATCCAGAAATAACACGTTAATAAGTTTAAGATCCCTGTGCTAATGCTGAAGACTGTAACTTTCAAGTTTCATAATTCGTAAGTACTTAATAAAAATAAACTTCATCATAGTGTTTTAAAAAGCTCTTGGCACCAGTTATTAGATTCTGGAATCAAGAATGGAGTTTGATTTAAAAAAATCGATGTGACTTTGACTTGATTAGTGACGTCACTCGAAATCAAATAAAGATAAGATCAATAGATAGAACTTTCCAAATTTCTTTTGAAACTCTTTTTTTATAAAACTTATATTTTTCGAGATATTTAGGGATTCCGATATTTTTTATACCCTATATAAATAGAGATCTGTTTTCAAATTGATACATTTCGAAAACGAAAAATCATATATGAAACAAGATGTAATTTAAAGTTAACATTTTTGGCGTTAATAAAATTAAAAGAAAATTTCCTGCCAATGCTATAATCCTCAAAATTGTTGTTTTTGACTTTTTTGATGTCAGAATTTTTCTCAAATTTTATCAAATTTTATCCTGATAGTTAAATTTGATAACTGATTCGTAAGCGATATGTAAAAATATATAAAAATGATTATTCGTTTTCGATTAAAAAAAAGACATTTTGTTGGACAATGTAATTAAGAATTACATTATCTTTTCTACTTAACTAAAACAATAAAAAGAGACATAATTATATTACCAGACTGGACTCGTCAGGAGAAGCTAAGCTTAACAGCAATACGCTCACGTTTACAGTCAATGTTCCTGAAACAATAAGTAAGTATAATAAGTATCTCAGTTCTTTCGGATAATTCGATTGATCGTGTTATAAAGTTGTTAGCATTTATTTTTCCAAATTAATATAAAAAATATCTGTCAGAATATAACAATAATATTCTTTAGATTTAATAAAAGGAGATATGATTGAGTATTACGATAAACATATAGTAATGTGTTTAAAAAACACAATAGTTGAGCAACCATTAAATGATCGCTTGCTATTAATGGTATGTTTTTTCAGATTTAATGTAAATTTAAATAATCTTTCCAATCACAGATAATAGCTGTGTTTAACCAAAAAAGCAGCTTAGCAAGTGCTTTGCACTGATTGCATTATATTTTCATATCCAAACTTACAATAATCTTATCTCAGATTAGAACTGAAAATACAATCCAATTAGTGCAAAGTGTATTACGTTTTTCTTTCTGTTGAGCGCAGCCAATGATTGCTGAGTGCTACTTTTGTATTGTTTTGTACTATTGTGTTTCCTGAACATAATGAATATCTTATAATGAAGATCATGCAATGATAAAAATTCTATTTAGTAAATCACTGTATCAGACAAAACTACTACGTGTATTTAACATTCTTTGTATGTTTCGTATATAAGAGACAATCATCTAAAATAATTTAAATTTAATGTAAAACAGTATTAAAGTTATTGCTAATATTGCAAATTCTAGATCGATAAGGCAAATTCTTTTTCATATATAGGACTTATCCAGTGCAATTTTTATACAATTATAAATATGTACATTTTTCTTTATACTAATATATAGATTATGTAATATATTAGATTATGTTACATGTACATATATATTGTGCCCATTTTTTAATATATAAATAAATATAATATAATGCTATAAAGCACTAATTGTAAGCTAAAAAAATTTATGCAAGCCATGCTGTGCACATGCTGCTATTTAAAAAGAAGCTTGAGATCATGATTAGGACTCGAAGTCATATGAGAGCTTTATCTTAAAATAATTATTGCTTGCACTCTCTCCCTCTCTCTCTCTCTCTCTCTCTCTCTCTCTCTCCCTCTCCCTCTCCTCTTTTCTCTCTTTCATTAAAATATATAACGTTTTGTTTAATTTTAAATTAATTAATATATTTTGTCACAACAAATATTCTTTATAGAATACATACAAGTAATATAATATCAACTCATCATTAATCATTGTCCTTATCTATAGAAATAAATATTTATGAATACATTATATTTTAGAAGACAGAAGATAGAAGATATAAGTATATATAAAACTCACATAACATTTATCTCGATATTATGTTATAAAATAACAAATCAAATAATACTATATGAACATATTCCATTCATTAAATATATGTATAAAGATATGTAACATATATTTATATATATGTTGCGAGCCAACGTATGGATTTAAGGTCACAAAAGACAAAAATGAATTACAATCAGAAGGATAGGCGACTAAATTGTGCCTGAGAAAGTTTAGTTTTATAATCAAAGAATGCGAGATAGGGTCCCAAGTTGCAAAGTAGTTGGGAAAGACCTTACGAGGTGATTAGGAAAATGAATGATGTAGGGTCCCAAGTTGCAAAGTAGTTGGGAAAGACCTTACGAAGTGATTAGGAAAATGAATGATGTAGTTTATTGCATTCGAAAAACGAAAAGACGAAAAAACGAAAAGATAAAAATAAAATAAATAAAGTACATTTAGATAGATTAGTTCCATTTGAGGAAAGGAAAAAAAATTTGTAGGGAAAAGAATCGAAGTTGAGCCTGTAAATGTGTAAAAAGAGATATGTAGATATTTCTTTTTTTGGAGGGATAATTCATTTGAAAGAAAATTCTTTAAGTAGATACTGTTTATGTTTATGTTTCTTATTTGAAATTTGTTGGCATCGCTTTAAGAGGAAGATCTTCTGCTTACTGCCCGAACATCCGGCTAAGGAAATCCTTTTTTTTTAAGAAGTCTGCTTCGCCCTTGGTTTTTTTGAATCATGGTTTTTCCGAGGGACTTATGGCGAATGCCGAGGCAGGAACTTGGGAATAGGACGAAAGAGTCCAGGGTACGGAAACTCCCCCCCCCCTCTTGTCCAAAGAATCAAGAGAGAAGTGCGCAAGACACAAGCACAAGATAAAGAAGCGTTACGGAAGAAGAACGAAGAGGGAAGATGACCTCACAGCGGCACGAAACTTCCGGGAAGAGTGAAGTTGGGACTAGTTCGGCATTCGATAACCCGCAGCAGCAGCTCGTAGAGCAGGAAGCCGACAGATTCCCTGAGAGCTTCACCAAGGAAGAAGAAGCTGACTTTTCTGTGAGAGAGTTCTCTGGAATTGTCGGGACGACAATTTCGAAAAAAAGGAGAGTAGTGTTATAATCGAGCGGTGTTCCGCTCGACGCTACCCTCATATCGATTTCCAACCTGAAGATTGTTCCTTGCCAACGCATCATTGTTTTATGTTTTTGGATTGATTTGAAAGATTCGACGGAGAGAACGAGCGCAAGACTGTATCACGGCCTGTATATTTAATTGTTGTGCTTATTAAAGTTCATTGTTTTGTAAACGACCTCTTTATTTCCGCGTAACGCGAGTAAGTGTTGTGCGAGAGACCGCCGCGGAAGTGCGACAATATATACACAAATATATCTATATATATATATATATCTATATATATCTATATATATATATCTATATATATCTATATATATATATCTATATATATATATTTTTACGACTGGTTCGTGATCGGGCCTCGTCGTGGCACACGCTCTCTCTTCTTATCCTCTTTTTATAAAACTAAGATCAACAAATATAATTATTAAGATAATAAAATTGTATTTATATATATATATATATATATAAATACAATTTTATTATCTTAATAATTATATTTGTTGATCTTAGTTTTATAAAAAGAGGATAAGAAGAGAGAGCGTGTGCCACGACGAGGCCCGATCACGAACCAGTCGTAAAAATCCGTAATTATTTTTGCGAAAAATATCACTTCAGCCAGGAATCGAATCTGGATCTCTTATTTATCAGGTAGGCATCTTATCCTTTCGACTACAGAAGCATGTGATGATATTTATCGCAAATAACATGTTTAGAATAATATGTCAACAATTCAATGATACACACATATATACACATACTACATATACATATATGCATGTATACAATATTCTCGAATCTCTACGACTGGTACTTCAGAGAGATGATAATCCTATTTTCTCGATGGATGCAGGTCGGACCATGCAGCGGCGACACTCTCCAATGCTACTCTTATGAGAAACATATATATATATATATATATATATATATATATACATATATATATATATACATATATGTATATATGTACATATATATATATATATATATATATATATATATATATATACATATATGTATATACATACAAGGTGTCTCCAAAAAAATGGCCAAGCGATTATATGTAGGTAGAGCCGATTAAACTGAGTCGAAAAGTCCTGTATTATTTTGCGATTTTCGCAATAATTAACGCGTTATTAATTTACGAAAATAGTCAAATTGCGCGATGAGATAGGACCCAGTGAGACACGCGTTCGCCGTCGCTAGATACGCATGGAGTTGTTGATTGCAAGCGGCATTGGTTACGCTTTCATCTATGTATGTTACGTGCACCTAGTGTGTTTCAAATAAAAAGGGACGGTATGTGTCACAGCGGAGTCCGACCACGAACCAATCGTGAAAATTCGGAATTATTTTGTGAAAAATATTTCAGCCAGGAATCTGGATCTCCTGCTTATCGGGCAGGTATCTTATCGTTTCGACCACAGAGGCATGTGATGATATTTATCGCAATAACGTATATCGCAATAACGTATTTAGAATAACAAAATAATATACACATATATACATATATTACAATATACGTGTATATTCTCTCGAATCCCCATGACCGGTTTTCCAGAGCAATGTTGGTCTCTCACTCGATGGATGCAGATCGTACTGCAGCAGTGACACTCTCCAACATCACTGGCAATGCGTGTCTCACTGGGTATTATCTCATCGCGCGCTTGCAATTTGATTATTTTCATAAATTAATAATTCGTTAAATTATTTCGTCTATTGCGAAAATTGCAAAATAGAGTACAGGACTTTTCGACTCAGTTTAGTCTGCTTTATCTGACCGCTTGGCTATTTTTTTTGGAAAACTCTACGTATGTATATATATATATTAGGTAAACAAAAAAGTTCTGAGCTTTTTTTTGTAAAATTCAATCTTTATTAAAAAACAAACAAAAAAATATTAAGCAGCGAAATATTCCCCGTTTGCATCAATGATCTTTTGCCATCTTTCGGGTAACTTGCGAATTCTTTGACGATAGAAGCTCACCGGCTTCGAAGCGATAAAGTCATCAATGCATTTTCGTATTTCTTCAAATCTCACGAAATGTGTATCAGCCAAATGATGCTGCAGCGATCGGAATAGATAGTAATCGGAAGGCGCCATGTCTGGACTGTACGCCGCGTGCGGGAGAAGTTCCCAGCCTAACGCAAAGATATGGGTCCTGAATCGCTTTCGCAACATGTGGTCGAGCATCGTCATGAAGCAAGATCACTTTACGACGTCCTTAGCCGGTAAATAGCCTCTTTTCTTCTAATGCATCGCTCAAATTGGTCAATTGTTGTTGGTAGCGGTCTGCCATGATTGTTTCACCCGGTAACAACTCGTAATACAACACACCTTTCCAATCCCACCAGATACAGAGCAAAACCTTCTTGATGGATATTGGGCTTTGGCGTTGATGTCGAGGGTTGACCAGAGTCAATCCATGATTTTCTACGTTTAGGGTTATCATAAAGAATCCACTTTTCATCGCCTGTAATGATTTTGTGCAGAAAATCTTTTTTCCGGAACTTCTGACAATTCATGCGGAATCCATCTGCCTTCCTTCTGAACCTTTCCCATCGTATGTAAACGTACGGAAATGGTTTGCTGCGTAACGCCAAGCTGTTCTGCAAACTCCTTTTCAGTTTGCGCAGAGTTTATATCCAGTAGTGCTTGCAATTCGTCCGTTTCAATCTTTTAAGTGCGTCCAGCACGCGGTTCATCTTCAAGATTGAAATCTCATCTTGGCGAAATTTTTGATACCATCTTTTACATGTAGTATGACTTTCGTTCTCTCCATATGTAGCACAAATCATTGCAGTGGCTTTAGCAACATTTTTCTTCAGATGAAACGCGAAGTGGATGGAAAATCGAATATGCTCTTTTGTTATTGCCATCGTGAACACTACTGATTTTTGAGATTATGTGCATCAAACGCCAAACCGTATGGCATTTTAGAAGGCCAAATGTCAACGCTTTAAAACCGCAAAAGGGCGGGAAGATATATAAAATTTAAATTGTTATTTCGGTTGCATGAAATCTAAAGCTCAGAACTTTTTTGTACACCTAATAATATATTGTACGTATCGCACGTTGATATATCTATATATATGTGTGTGTGTGTGTGTGTGTGTGTGTGTGTGTGTGCGCGCGCGCGCGCGCGCGCGCGCGCGTGTGTAATAGTAATCATCTTAATCTTAACAGATAGATATTTCGAAAAATATGGAAGATATGGGAAAATATTTCAGACAAAAGCCTTATGATATCGAGGGAGATATAAGATTGTGTCATTAGTTTGGTTACTCATTTAAAGATCACATGAATCAATTTTTTAAATGAAAACTCGCATTGTATATTATATATTCTCGTAACTTCATAGTTGCTGTCCGAAAAATGGAGGTTTATAATATGCAATGATGTATTCTTTTTGAAAAGCATCTATGTATTTTCTTTATATCTGTTTGTTCATCTCATTATTCTGTGCATGTATTAGGATACAATTGGTAAAAAATAAGTAGTTTACGAGAAATTTTTTACTTTATGTCAAATTGTATGTCAAATCCAAACCTCATAACCTGGAAATTACTTAACGAAAAATAATTCTATTATAGTGTGTTCGGAAAACTCCTAAAGTTTACTTTTTAAATACAAGAACATGTAATAGAAGATATGGATGTCCATTCAAGGAATTGAAGATAATCTTTATGTGATTTTCAATTAACCGTCTAAAGTCAAATGAATGATACTATTTTATGTCCCCTCGAAATCATAAAGTTTTTGTATAAAATATTTTTTTCGTGTCTTACATATTTTTTTGAAAAATTTGCCTCTTAAGATTAAAATGGATCACTCTTACATATACATGGTGATTCATAATAACTTTTAGTCTAAAATGTTATATTCATGATTTAATTTTAACACAATTTTTCTAAAATTTTATCCGAGGTTTAATTCTTAAATTATTAAAGGATACAGTTTTCATAGCACAAGTGAGATAAGAAAAACGGATAAAGGTGACGCAATCATCGTTAAATGCGAGTGTTATATGGCGCGCTTGTTGTGATCAACCGGTTACACATAGCGCACACATTAGCATTTCGAGAAGAAAAACTTGTCTAAAAATTAAAAACTTAAGAACAAAGATTATTTTGTTTGTTCATTCATCCCCTCCTCTCTTTCTCCCTTCCTTTCCTCCCTCCCTCTCCCTCCTTCCCTCTTTTCCTCTCTTCCCATTCCTCTCCCTCACCCTCTTTTTCTCCTTCTCTCTCTCCACTTTCTGCTCTCTCTCTCTCTCTTACTCACTCACTCACTTACTCACTCATTCATTTATTCTACTTTGTAGAGATAATTAGATAAGATTCGTACTGCCGTTTCCTGAATTCCTTAAGAAACGGATAAATTTCCTGATGGACAGACAGAATTCCTATAGAGTCTCATACAACTGCTTTATAAATAAACTTCAATCACACTGATCTTACATTCCATCTATTCATTCATTCAATTAAGAAAATGAAATATTTACTAATAAATTTGAGTTAATCATTATTAATTATTTTAATCACCTTGTAACGATACGCCCGAATCACCCTTCCCCCGCGATCTCATCGTTGGCAGATTCGCGTAGAATAACCAGCGTGTAGAATTCACGTGAACAGCGCATGTATCATAATAGTCTGCGCGTTGAGCCATCGCCGCTAGTCCCTCTATCGACTACGAGCGTATTCACGGATTCGCCGAGTCGATTCAGCAATATACGAAGATCTTTCGGCAGAATCATTCCCGGCGGAGTCAACCCCAGAATCCGAGTTCGATCGATCTTACCCGATTCTTCCCGATTTACGGCCAACTCGGATATATTAATTGACTCCGACAGGTGATTTTCGTCTGTTCCCGGGACAGCAACCAGTCCAATGCTGATTTCGATGAGTTTTAACTATTTGATAGGATTTTCAAGGATTTTTGTAATCATTCAATAAATTTTAGTTATCATTCAATTAATTTAACAAGCATTGATGAGCAATGTATTTTTACAGATTTAGTAGATCATGCAACATAATATAAATAATCTCATTAATTTAGAAGAAGTTTGTTTTTTTGAAGAAATTGAAATAAAAGCTATGGCAAAGCAATTATTTCATGTAAGAAATGATCCTTCCGAATTATTCAATAAGGACTTTATTCGATTATGTAGAATTAATAAAAGAATTGCAGAAAATGTAATTAACATAATGTCAGAATATATGAATGAGCCAAGACGATTATCAGCATGTAATGACACTGATAAAAAAATTATTTACATTCTTTCTTGTACAATTACTAGAATATCATCTATTTAACACACAAAATTTATTAAATTAATTTTTTATTACAGGTTTTATTACAGATTAACAGCTATACATTTTATTAGTTTTTCTTTTCAACAGTGTAAAATATTAAAAAAGATAAAAAAAGGGTGTCAAGTATAGTGGATATTGCCAACTCAAATGATTGTGTAAAATTTATATAAAAGATTTGATATCAATAATTGGCGCCAAGTTATAGTCTTACAAACATGGAGCTAGAAGTCCATTTTAGTTAAATTATATATTTCAATCGTATAAAAGATTTGATAAATTACTGTTTTAAAAAAATAAAACTCAAGTAGTAGTTTCTTTAATTTAAAAATAATAAAAACCAAATTATATGTATATTCTATCTTTCTATCCATTAAAAACTTCTTTTTCTAACCCAAGTAGTAGTAATTATTTAGCTTTAAAATATTTTTATATCACAAAATTGCTTTACTCAATTTACGTTTTTATCACAAAGAATTATAAGGTAACAGTATAAAATAAATGATAAAATTTTATTTAAATAAAAAAAATTTTTATGTAAAAACACTTGGCGCTGCTTAGATCAAACGAAAATGCAAAACTAATGATGAGATTATTTGTTACAAATGTTACAAATAAAGGCAAAATTTATTATTTAATATGATTAAATTATAATTACACACACACACACACACACACACACACACACACACACACACACACACACACACACACACACACACACACTCACGCACGCACGCACGCACGCACGCACGCACGCATATGTACATCTTATTCATATTCTTTTTAGACGTTGAGCAGCGCCAAGTGTTTTTACATAAAAATTTTTTTTATTTAAATAAAATTTTATCATTTATTTTATACTGTTACTTTATAATTCTTTGTGATAAAAATGTAAATTGAGTAAAGCAATGTTGTGATATAAAAATATTTTAAAGCTAAATAATTACTACCACTTGGGTTAGAAAAAGAAGTTTTTAATGGATAGAAAGATATACATATAATTTGATTTTTATTATTTTTAAATTAAAGAAACTACTACTTGAGTTTTATTTTTTTAAAACAGTGGTTTATCAAATCTTTTATACGATTGAAATATATAATTTGACTAAAATGGACTTGTAGCTCCATGTTTGTAAGACTATAACTTGGTGCCAATTATTGATATCAAATCTTTTATATAAATTTTACACAATCATTTGAGTTGGCAATATCCACTATACTTGACACCCTTTTTTTACCTTTTTTTAAAAAAAAGATAATTTTATAGTGATATCAGACATTTTGAAGTATTCCACTATACTTGACATCCTTTTTTTACCGTTTTTTAAAAAAAAGGTAATTTTATAGTGATATCAGACATTTTGAAGTATTATATAATATTACCGACGACAATCGATAAAATAGATAGCAATTTATTTTTTCAATTATTTTTTTTTCTTATAATCTCCTATCTTAATATGTTATCCTAATAACTTTTATGATTATAATTTGACTAAAATGGACTTGTAGTTCCATGTTTGTAGGATTATAACTTGGCGCCAATTATTGATATCAAATCTTTAATATAAATTTTACACAATCATTTGAGTTGGAGAATATTCACTACTTGACACCCTTTTTTTACCTTTTTTTAAAAAAAAGATAATTTTACAGTGATATCAGACATTTTGAAGTATTCCACTATACTTGACCTTGATCGATAAAATAGATAGGAATTTTTTTATTCAATTATTTATTTATTTTTTTTTCTTATAATCTCCTATCTTATTATGTTATCCTAATAACTTTTACGATTTTCGAAGGTATCGAGAGACACGTATCCCAACTCTCTTCCGCCGGGTCGATAAGATTAATAGTGACATCTCGTGATAGTCGTTGCAGTCGTACAAAGGCGACGATGATGACGTTTCTTAAAGTAAAAATTTCCAAATCGGACTTTGCATAGCAATATCTCTGCTTGTAGGGCACGTAGCAGAAAAATAAAAATACTTTTATTATGCAAGTCGGACTCAAGCTATCGATCAAGCCTACTTAGAACTTGATCAGTTTAGCAGTTATTGAGATTCGATAATTTCAGATGCTCGAACTTCGACAATTCGCGTCACACGGCAGTGTTCTCGGTTGATCTTGACTTGACACTCGAGACACTACCGTGTTTCCTGATATAGATTTTATAAAATGATCCTCTTTTTTAACAATTTATATCGACCTTGATCATATCACGCTGTGTATTTCAAGGAATAAGAAACAATGGCTGGATTTCATAAAGCACATATGCGCGCATTTTATAGTATACGTGACATGAATTACAGATAAATACGCGCATATGCGCTTTATGGAATCCAGCCAATAATATAAAGTTATGTTTCCTTTAAGTTATGTTTACTTTATTTCGAGAATAAAAATCAGTGATGTTGTGCAAAAATTAACGATATATATCGCATGGTTTTGAGAATAAGGCCCCAGAAAAAGTACAAATCACGGATAGTGATAATATAATGACGATTCTAATAACAAATTCGATTGGGTGTACTAGTGCGCATTGAGTGCTTCCTTTCTCACTTCTATCGAAATTAGTAAAAGTGAGACAAACGACATTAAAAATATTTTATACATTTTATTATTATTCATTTATTTAATATCAGATTTTAGATATCGAGGAAATAATGTTGGATGACAAAAATATCTTTCCTGCCTCCGCTGCTGTTGTACCCGCTGCCGCTGTCCCCACTACCACTGTCCCTGCTGTGACTGTCCCCGCTGCCGCTGTCATCGCTGCGGCTGTCTCCGCCGCCGTTACCATCGTTCCGACCCTGTTGCCGCCGCCACCACCGCCAGTATTTCAACAACAAGTACTTTTCTTGCGCTCTCTCTCTCTCTCTCTCTCTCTCTCTTTCTCTCTCGCTCGTTCTCTTTTGCTTGCTCTCTCTCACATGCCCGCTCGCTAACACGCGCGCCCACATGCACGCACGCAGAGCCTAATATAAATATTATAATATAAACATTATTTTATAAATATTATAAATATTATTCTTATAGAATGGAGGCCAAGGAAACGACGAGCAGAAGCGCGGCGGCAGCAGGAACGATTTATGTCGTTTTTATTTCAATTATCTAAAACGCATATGAGAATTGGGGGAATAGAGAGGAAGAGACGGAAGAGGAGGAAGAAGAAGAGAGAGAGAAAGTGGAGAGAGAGGAAGAATAGGAGAAAGAGGTGGATGAAGAGAAATACAATAATTTTCATATATCATTTTAGATCTCGTTGTTATTTGGTTTTTATTGTTTATGTTTTAATCGCTTTATTTTATGTATATTTTCGAGCATAAGTATATTTTGGAGCATAATAAAATAAATTTAATAATAAAATAAAATATAATATATTATACACCTTCTTAAATAATTTTAAATATCATATACTAATATTTGTCTGTGCTAAGCTTTATGTATATCTGCTATATCTATATTTATCTTTATAATTTATTCCTATCTATAAAGACATATTCACATTTTTTTTTTTAAATATCGTTATTATCTACATGTATTCATATGTAAATTATTAACTAAAGTTTCAAAATAAAAATAAATTCTAGTTGCTTAAGTTTAATATCATATTTGTTATTTATTCTTTAATCTTTAAAATTTTATGCGAATTACACATTTAAAGATATTAAATTCTCATAGATTTAAAATATAATGTATAAATATTTATATTTAACAATATTTAAAAAAAATGTGAATATGTCTTTATAGATAGGAATAAATTATAAAGATTGATATAGATATAACGGTCTCGCTTTTCCGCGCGGAGAGCGGTCAGTCGGTTACCAGGGGGAGAAGCGAGGACGTTGGAGACAGAAAGGCGAGATTAAAGTGTGAGGCGAGATTGATAATAAATAACGATGTTTATTTAGCTAAAAGTGGTGCGATGGAATGCACCGAATCGTCGCGTTAAATGTTCGTGGCCGTAGACGGGCGAGGCGGCGATCGGCGTGCGGGTAATGCGTAAATACAAAATAAGAGATCGCTCGGGCGGTCGGCGCGATACTGATCGCGGTGCGCAGTTCGGTGGCGCGGGGCGCGCGCGGCGGTGTCGCACGTGTTAGTCGCGGGCCTTTAAATCGGCGATTTAAACGTGCACGCGTGTCGCGGGTATTGTCGCGAGGGTGGATATTTCGCGAGGTCGGCGGATCGTTGAGATCGGAGAACGGGTGTGCCCGTTCCCTGCCGAGAGTGCTCGGCTGACGGGGGGTGGGCCCCTCGTCTGTTTGCGTGAACGCCGAGTGTACTCGGCCAGCCGGGGAGAGCCCCAGCTGTGTGCGGAGAAGAAGGTGGCGGCGCCGAGTGTACTCGGCCGACCAGGGTGTACCCTGGTGCTCGGAGAGGTAGTATCGGGGAGAACCCCGGTACTCGGCGGTGAAATCTCGGAACGGCAGAGTCGGGTCGAGCGAACTCGACGCGCTGGGGAGACCCCAGCAACTCTCGGCTTGCCGTGCGAGCTACGGAGACGGCTTTCGGCCAGGCCAAGCGAACTTGGCGCGTTGGGGAGAGCCCCAACAATCTCAGGCTTGCTGCCGGTTTCGGAAGATCGTTTCCTCGAGGCGAGCTCTCGGAGACGATCTAGGAACAGGAGTAAACGGAGCGTGAGTGAGTGATTTTCTGTGGAGAGCGATGCCTTTTTATATCCGAGATCGACCTCGGTATTTTCGGTCGGATCGGTCGGATTGGTCGATCTCGGGGTTGGCATCCCCCAGGAGCGGAAAAAAAGGATCGGGGGGATGATTGGTTTTTTGGGTAGGGAAGGAATTCGTAGGGCAGGTAGCGGCGCGGTGCGGGGTGGTTGCGCGCTTGTGGACGCGGTCGTGGCGCGGTGCGGGACGCTCGCTCGGTTGCGTGGCGCGGCGTCGGTGCGGTGTGGGACGCTTTCGCGCTCGGTGATACGGTGCGTGGCGCGGCGCGGGGGGCGTTCGCGCTTGTTGACGCGACGCTTGGCGCGGTGCGGGGAAATACCACGAAAACATACGTGTTTTCGCGGTATTCTCCGACGCTTTCGGAGTTCGCGTGTATAAGTCTTTAAAAAAGGAGGCATTGCTGCCTCTTTGCGGCCACTGCCGCACTCCGCCTGATGTTCGGCGGTCCCCGACGGATGGTCGGTCGGGGGAAATCCGGAGGAGGAACGGAGCGGAAGGATGCGCTCCGTTACATAGATATAGCAGATATACTAAAGTTTAGCATTAATGTTGTCTATAAAATCAATTGCGATAATTGTGACGCGTCATACGTAGGACAGACTAAAAGACAATTCCATACTAGGATCTCTGAACACAAGAACCATATTCGGAGGAATACAAATAACCACTCCGTGATCACTGATCACAGGCTAGCATACAATCACGATTTCAATTGGGAGAATGTTGAGATTTTAGACAAAACACATTTACACAAACGACTAATTTCTGAAGTTTTATACATTAAAAGACAAAAGAACAGTCAATTTGCAGATACTGAGTGCCTTGCGGAAGTATATGTGACTGCAATAGAAAAGCTCTCCAAAATTTGATTCAATGTTATTTTATTTTTATTTTTATTTCCATACGGTTTGTGTTTTACATATGTTTCACACTCTTTACATACTTTTTAATTACTCCTTTACTTTTCTATTGTGGATACATGTATTTTATCTGCAACGACTTTATTTTGATCTAATTTTAATGCAACAAGCACTCATAACCAAATTTTGCTCTCGATTGCTTTCGTTTTTATCATTTTTATTATGTATATTAATTTATTTCCATAAGTATATTATTATTATTTTTCGACCGTCGCATGTCCGCTACATACACTCGTGTCTTTTCTTATATGTATATTATTATCTTTCGACCGTTTTTGTCAGCCTTTCCGAAATTGTTTGCGTTCGAATCTTGCTATCTCAGTTGACAACAGTTATTTGTGTCACGGCATTGCGATCGCCTCGTTTATCTGTTAGTGACCGCCTAAGTCCCGTTGTGCCCGAGTGTGAATCTTCTATTCGCGTCGTCGGCTAAAAATTTGTTATTTGTTATTTTGTGTGTGTGTTATTTTTTTTTAATTTTTTATATATCTGCGCATTCCCTCACATCGTCTCGTATATGAACCATGCCGATCATTTACAAGCAGTAATACAAATGCATCATAACATCATGCTCTGGAATACAATCTGGGATTTCTCAACTTTGTAATCGACCATGTAATCGAGCAGTTGGTCATCCTAACAACTACTGTAACTGTTCTTGAAGATTGAAGACACCGTATTTTGAGAGACGACCGACGTTTTGAATTTCAATGTTTGCTGCTACATTAATTATGAATTTGCGATTCGTTCACTGTCTAAGTAGATTTATTTGTGTTTTTTATCTCTTGCGCTGAAGAAGGCTGATAGATCAGCCGAAACGTCCGCTTTATGTTATTTTGATTATGTTACATTGATTACTATTAAATTTTACGCGCTCTTAGTACTGCGCTGTGCTCTCATTACCATTATACCCCATTCTTATATTCTTTTATCGGGAATCTTATATTCAATTTATTTTATTTATGCCAAAACGAAAATATACATAAAATATACATAAAATATACATAAAATAAAGCGATCAAAACATAAACAATAAAAACCAAATAACAACGAGATCTAAAATGATATATGAAAATTATTGTATTCCTCCTCCTCTTCCACCTCTTTTTCTTATTCTTCCTCTCTCTTCACTTTCTCCTCCTCCTCTTCTTCCTCCCTTTCCGCCTCTTCCTTTCCTATTCCCTCAATTCTCATATGCGTTAGATTGAAATAAAAACGACATAAATCGTTCCTGCTGCTGCCGCGCTTCTGCTTGTCGTCTCCTTGACCTCCATTCTATAAGAATAATATTTATAATATTTATAAAATAATGTTTATATTATAATATTTATATTAGGCTCTACGTGCGTATATGTGGGCGTGCGTGTTAGCGGGCATGTGAGAGAGTGCAAGCGAAAGAGAACGAGCGAGAGAGAAAGAAAGAGAGAGAGAGAGAGAGAGAGAGAGAGGGAGGAGAGAGGAGAGAGAGAGAGAGAGAGAGGAGAGAGAGAGAGAAGGAGAGAGAGAGAGAAGGAGAGAGAGAGAGAGAGAGAGAGAGAGAGAGAGAGAGAGAGAGAGAGAGAGAGAGAGAGAGAGAGAGATGAGAGAGAGAGAGAGGAGAGAGAGAGAGAGAGAGAGAGAGAGAGAGAGAGAGAGAGAGAGAGAGAGAGAGAGAGAGAGAGAGAGAGAGAGAGAGAGAGAGAGAGCGCAAGAAAAGTACCTGTTGTTGGAATACTGGCGATGGTGGCGGCGGAGACAGCCGCAGCGGGAACAGTGATGGCGGGTACAACAGCAGCGGAGGCCATTGGAAGGATATTTTCGTTGTCATCCAATCATTTCCTCGAAAATCTGATATTAAAATGTATAAAATATTTTTAATATTAAAAAGAAATGATTATTTATATGATCAGGAAACATGGTAATGTCTCGAGTTATACTTACATCTCGTTGACTCTCTATTTTCAAAATGTATAAAGGTCATGTCAGACTACACACAGACAGGTTTGCTGGTTACGGTTGACGATTCTATTTCAACCAATCACAATGTAACAGATCCTGGCTACGGTCAATGTGATTGATAATATTATAGCGAATTTGATTGGGCGCACCAGTGCATACTGAGTGTCGTTTGTCTCACTTTTACCAATTTCGATAGAAATGAAAAAAGAAGCACTCAGTGCGCACTCAATCGAATTCGCTATTAGAATCATCATTATATTATCACTATCCGTGATTTGTATTTTTTTTGGGGCCTTATTCTCGAAACTATGCGATATATAATATATCGTAGGCGTTAATTTTTGCACGACATCACTAATTTCTATTCTCGAAATAAAGTAAAATTTATCATTCGATTAGAATTCTATTGTAAGCAGATGAAAACATAAATTTATATTATTGATTGGATTCCTTAAAGCGCATTTATTATCCTTATGCGTGCATTTATCTATAGTTTATGTCACATATACTATAACAAAATGCATACGCGTTTTATCGGAATCCAGCTATTGTTTCTTACTCCTTGGAATACACACCGCGATATGACCAAGATCGATGTAAATTGTTAAAAAGAAGTATCATTTAATAAAATCTATATTAGTATTTTACACTGTTAGAAAAATTAATAAAATGTATAGCTGTTAAAACCTATAATAAAAAATTAATTTAATAAATTTTGTGTGTTAAATGGATAATACTTCAGTAATTGTATACAAGAAACAATTTAAATAATTTTTTTATCTGTGTGATCATACATGCTGATAATCGTTTTAGCTCATTCGTATATTCTGACACTATGTTAATTACATTTTCTGCAATTCTTTTATTAATTCTACATAATCGAATAAAGTCCTTATTGAATAATTCGGAAGGATCATTTCTTACATGAAATAATTGCCTTGTCATAGCTTTTATTTCAACTTCTTCAAAAAAACAAACTTCTTCTAAATTAATGAGATTATTTATATTATGTTACATGATCCATTAAATCTGTAAAAATATATTGCTCATCAGTGCTTGTTAAGTTAATTGAATGATAACTAAAATTGATTGAATGATTACAAAAATCCTTGAAAATCTTATCAAATAGTTACAAAAAATTTTGTTTATGAAGTTCTGCAAATAAAATACAATAACTTCTAAAATTAAATGTATAGTAGCTTATAAAAAATTTTGTATACAAAGTTTTGCAAATAAAATACAATAATTTCCAAAATTATTTAAATGTATTGTAGAACAATCATCTAATTCTAAGAAAATAAGCAATGAAAATAGCATTTCAGTATCAACTTAATATATTAGCATATAAAAAAATTATTATATAAAACTAAAAATATAATCTGTAATATTTAATAGATATACCGTTCACAAATTTTCAAACAAAATTCATAATATTGATACAATTTGATCAATAATTTCACTATGATGACAGATTGATAGATTCTAAATTTCATATGCAATAATCGTTTTTGCATGATCTGACCCACTCGATATCAAGTATACGATATTTATCGCATACGAGTTACTTGTGAAAATTCGAGAATATAAATTGTCCATCAAAGTATTCTAGTGACATCTGTGAAATATCGTATGCGATATTTTTCAAAAATAAGGTCCCTGCCTTGTTACTAAATTGCACTAGAAATTTTAATATAAATGGTTTCGCGTCTTGTATATATTATCACTATCCGTGATTTGTATTTTTCCTGTAGTCTTGTTGCACTGAATTGCACTAAAAACTTTATGCGGAGTATAGAAGGAGGAAGAAGAAAAAATCATATATTTTCTTGTCTGATTGGTCGGTCGTAAAATCATAACGACATTACGACTGCACTGTAGATCCCGCTTTAGTAAAGATGGTTTTGCGTTTTGGAAGCGATATATATACATATATATATATATATATATATATATATATATATATAAATTAATTAACATTTCATATTACTTGCAGTAAAAGTTTTTAGTAACATAAATTGATGTAAGTATCGCTTTGTTCTTATTATTTATTGAATGTCAAGGATTTTAATCATGATATATATGGACTTCGCATACGATCAGAAAAATAAAGCCAACATATCGAGCTCCTCTGTTCTCCATTTCTTTCTATGCGGAAAATGCAGTAAGAAAACCAATTCCTTTCTCATTCTCTTTCTAGATGGTTTTACTCGATTAAATGACAGAACAAAGGATGTTCGTTTTAATAATAAAATTAATAATAACATTGCAGTAAAAGTTTTTAGTGATACAAATCGGTGTAAGCATCGCTTTGTCCTTATTACTCATTGAATGTCAAGGATAAAATAACATTTGTATTGATTTATATTATTAATTTATAGAGTTCAAAATTAAATAGTAACGAAATCATTAACTAGAAATTGTATAATATAACTTTATAATTGTATAATATAACTTTTAAATCTCAGAAAAAAATCTAGGTGATTTTCTGTAAATCTCAGGCTCGGGTGCACCGTTATTTTAATAAGTGATATTTAATATATAATATATTATGTATATAGAAAGAAAGGGACATAGAAAGAGAAAGAGAGAGAGAAGGAACGTGAAGAAGAAAGATCGAGAGGAAATAAGGAAGAGAAGGAGAGAGATAAAAAGTAAAACTTGTAATGTTGTACTTGTAATGTTGTGTACTTGTAATTTTAAAATAAAAAAATTTCATTAATTTGTAAGATAGTGTAATTTAAAAAATAATTGTTACGCTATGTTGTCCAGAATGATTTTAATTTTTATATTATTTGCAAAAAACAAATTTTTTATTCTTATAGACAGAAAGTGAGAGAAAAAGAAAGAGAGAAGAACAAGGAAAAGAAAGATAGAGGAATAAAAGAAAAGGTAGAGAAAGAAGTATATTCTTAGAATTCGAATATTACTCGTAAAAGATTCAATTTTTATGACGAAAAATATTTATAAGTAATATTTCGAATCTTGCACTTGTTTGTTTATTATTGGGAAAAATGTGTTAACAAAACTCACATGTTTCAAAACGTCTATTTAAATTTGTTTACATATGATAAATGTGTTAAATAGAAATGCTGATATTTTTAATATTAATAATTATTTATTAATAGAATGTTAAGTTTATAAATAATACAAATTTTAATTTAAAAATAACTTTTTCAATTTTTTTTACAAATACATTGTACTTGCGAAATAATCGATCTCGATTAATTAATTTCAAATCTTACAAATAAATACTTGTTTAAAATAAATACTTTTTATCGTAAAAAATTGAATCTTTTATTACAAGTAGTACTCGAACTCTAAGAATTAAATTATTAGTTTATATTATATTGTATGATCACGGAGGATTTACACTGGTCCTTGCATCGTATACACAATTTTATTTTCAAACATTTTGAAATGTTTTTTATTTTAGCATTTAATTGTATACTTAATTATATACTTCTTCATTTATTTTTATCACATGAATATACACAGAAAAAATTTTTCATTAAAAAGCATAGAGATACAATCTTGGTATAAATATACATAAAAATATATAAATTAAATTTGAAAAATTTTATTAACAATAGTTTATAAAAATAAAAAAGCAGGAAAACAGGTTGAATTTATTTTTAGATGTGCATAGTTGAGATTGGAACATATCATAAAATATCAGCATCTATAACGAAATAACGGAATATTATAACGCGTTAGATCTTAACATAAATAATATTATTGAAATACAGTAATATTGAAATATTTCGTTAATTAAGTCATAACTAAACATAAAAAATAAAAAATAAGTATATTGTATATACGTTGTATTTAACCACAATTACATAATGAATTGCCAAAATGGCATGCCATCAAAAACCTCTTTTATATGATAAAAGCATTAGGAGAAACATATTCATTATATAATTATGGTTATTAAATACAACGCATGTACAATGTACTTATTTTTTATGTTTGATTAATCAAATATTTCAATATTACATTATTTTAACATTATTTATGTTGACATCTAACAAATATTGTAATATTTCGTTATGAATTTGATATTGATATTTTATAATATATATATTTTATAATATTAATTAGATAAAAATTTATTAATTATATTTTTTTTCAGATTAACTCAGGATATATATATATATATATATATATATATATATATATATATATATATATATATATACATATCGGTTGTTCGGCGCTGTATAACGGTTGCCATTGAAAAATACCGACTGTTATTAGCGCTGATTTTGATTATCTATCCGTAGTATGTGTCTATACACTCAAAGAACCTCATGACTTTAATGCCTAAAGAGAAAGATATCATTGTTCATGATGAATGATTGACAGATATACATATGGACCATTTCCAATATCTTTTACGAAGTTGTTCAGAATATATGCCTGTGGAAACATGGCGAATACAATTACCTGATATCATACAACCTATACCGACAGATAAAAAACATATACAAATACTACATAGTTCATCTGAATTAGTTCATTAGATGGACATTGGATATGTAGTTATTATGATAGAAAAAATATATTTATATATGATTCTTTAAGTAATAATAAAACTTTACATAAACATCATGAACAATTTTTTAAAAAAATTATTTCCAACATACGATTTTCAGAAACGTCCTGTCAAATTTCCTATTGTACAACGTCAACCGAACTATAGCAACTGTGGTGTTTTCGCTAGCTTTTGCAGTTTCATTATTATTTAATATTAAACCCGATAAAGTAAAATATAATCATAAGTTGATGCATTCTCATTTGATAAAAATTCTTGAAACAAATGTAATTGAGCATTTTCCACAAGATTCACAGAATGTTGTTCAAAAAGTACTTCCATTACCAGTAATACGAGCGAGAGAAGCTGAAGCAATTCATATACGAACAATAAGTCAATACGAAACGGAACAGCAAAAAGCGAATCGATTAAAAAGATATCGCGATATTTATGCTACTAAACAAGAATTAAATAAAATACAGTCAAAGTTTCAAAGTACAATAAAGAAAAAACAGTTATCGCAAAGCGTTTTTAAAGAAATACAATTGTTTACGCAAATTAATAATATTCAAACTGAACAAAATAAGAATAAGTGTTCTTAATATAAAGATCAACATTTATACCCAGAGGTTTTACAGTTAATGCAAAGTGTTTTAAACAATGTGGAAGTACTAGTAAAATAAATAATGTTCAGACTGAAAGAAAAATAAATGTTTTCAGAATAAGGAAAATCAAGAAAATTTAGAAAATAATCTTACTGAAAAACGTCATCAATGCAAACGTCATCAATACAAACAGGAGCTGGGCAATCATGCTGTAAAGCGTCATTGATATCAACAAGATTTAGAAAATAATCGTGCTAAAAAACGCTATCGATACTAACAGGATTTAGAAAATAATGCTAAAAAGCAAATACGTTATTTAAAAAATTTCCAGCACGAACGAAATAGACAAAAAGAAGTAAATTATGATCGTAAATGGTTATATAAATGATATGTTGATATGTTTGTGTATCATGTGAAAGACTTTGTTATAAAAAAAATGTATCTAAAATTAATAAATTTGAAGAGCAAATAAATATTCCAATTTGGAGAGATTTAATGTCGTATATAAAAAAACAAAATATTAATTCACAATATATATTCTTGTAGCTAGACCTACAACTAATAATAAAAATAATCCGCATGGCAACAAAAGTAGTCCGCATGAATTTCGGAAAAAGTCTTTCGAAAGACGACACAAATACGTGATCGCCAAAATTGTGATCAGTCTTTCGAAAGACCGCAGAAACACATCGCGCGAGAATAGCCTATCAGCAAATTTCTCAATTTGCTAATCGAACCGAGCGTGATATTGATCAATCAATATCACGCGATCAATCAACACAACCGATCAGAATGCTAATCGGGCATCGACCAGCCTATATAATCGACTACATAAGGCGGAGACGAAAGAGTCGAAATTATAAGTCGTTCAGAATCAATATTATCAAAGTCGCGCGAGATATTACCGAATCCCGTCGCGAAGTTCACGCGAGCCGCATTTCAGGTGTCACACTCGGTCATCGGCCGCCAGAGTAACGCGAGACGCGCCGAGCCGTCCGACGACGCTTAATCGTGTGTGTAAAATATAACCGTTATAATATCAAGTATTGCTCTTGTTAAAATAAATCAATCAAAATAAAAGAAAGTGTGTGTGTTAGTGATTTCCCCTAGGGAGAAGAGGACCCCTACATTCCTTTGATCCTGCTCAGAATTCCAACTCCTTAGGCGAACACGACTATCCCGAATATTAACGTCGTAGCCCATCCGGGGTATAACAATATGGGATTATTGCAAACGCAAATTCCGTAATTCCGGATTAATGCCTGCGATTAATACTGCGTTTTAAATAATCTCATTGTTCACATTGATGTATCCGACGTAGTAGCATCTCTTAACACATTCGAAAAAATTCTCATATAAAGAGTTAACATTTCAAACTGTTGTTAAAATGGAAACTGTTATTAATAAAAAATTGCTCCAAATAAGACAAAAAATAAAAGATAGAACTTTTCATTTACCACTTTCTTTACAAAAATCGTGGAACAAATTATGTAAGAATACCGATCCAATAAATATAAATCATAAATTATACATTTTAGTTAGAAATATTCTAATAAAATCCAAGATTATTTGGGAAGAAATGGTAAATGTTAAAAAAATATTTAATGCTTTAATATGGTTAAAACGTAACAATCCTCTTTATCGTCATATTATACTGTCAGAAACTCACGATACATTATGTTTAGAGAAATTGAATAATCCAGAAGTTCAAATACAAGAAACGGAAAACAATGATGAATTTGTTTTGGATGATGATCACAAATTATTGAATCCAAAAGATACAATGGAAGAAACGAATAATAACATTGAAACTGTTTTAAATAATCAGTACAAAGCAATGTTAACTCAAATTGTTGATGACAGTGATGGTCATTATGACCAATATACTATTTATCCTTTATATAAAAAAAAAAAAAACACGCGAATCTACCAATTCATATCAAATGTTAAAAATTCAAGATTTATCCTTAGATAACCGTGAAAAAGATTTCGACTTGTTGTGTTTTTCAGATTTATATTCCTTTGATATTAATGGATAATGTCAAACTAGACCGATTAAACTTCATGATCATGAATTTATCAAATGTCGTTGAAATCTAAACATCCACAATATAGATTAAACCAACCAAATATTTATTTTATTTATTAAATAATGCGAATATGCGTCAATTAAGTCGTGGTATTTATCATAAATTGAATAACTAATTTGCGAGACCATTACACGGCTTCAGAATATTAAGAAGCATTGCAAAAAAATTTATTAGAATCTGATTTAAGTACTATTTTTTCTACTTTAAGAAATACGGAACAATATTGGCATAAATCAAGAAGTGATTTAAATTGTATGACACAACATTACGGTCCTGCAACGTGGTTTCTAACATTGAGTCCTAGCGAATATATGTGGAATGAATTAGGTGAATATATTCGTGAAATAAATGAATGATCTAATGAGTCTTTTTTATCTACTTGTTCTTATTGCTAGAGATCCTGTATCAACATCAATATTTCTCGACAATAAATTTCGGGCAATGCTTGATTTTATTTGTTCCAAAGATCATCCGATCGGAGAAGTAACACATTACTTTTGGCGACGAGAATATCAAGGTAGAGATATTCAATATTTTTATTTATTACTTTGGGTTAAAAATATACCAATTATTGGTGAATCTTCTCCAGAAGAAGTATCTACATTTATTTTACAACATATAACTTGTAAATTGGATAAAAATATTTCACCATTATTATACAGACGAGTCAACACATATGACTAACACAAACATAATGATTATCTTCGTTCTAAGAAAGTAGGACGTAAAGTTGTTCGTATATGTCGTTTCGGTTTTCCGCGTCTTGTCATAGAAGCATTTGTTATGAGAGATATCGTAAGTTCAATAGGCAAGAAGGAAACAATAGCAGGTAGAAAACAATTAAATTAAAACATAAAAGTAGGCTTTATGACCTTCCTCAAACTGATACCGAAATTGGTATAAATGATTATAATTCCATCCTTCTTATTGCGTAGGAAAGAAACATAGATATACAATTTATAGATGAAAAATCATATTTACTTACTTTTTATGTTACTAAGTATGAATAAGGCAAGAAAATGTGAATTATCTGATACTGTTCTTGATAGTAAAAATAATAAAAACAAATCGCTGGCGAACTATCTTTGGAATATTGCTTTGCGCTTCACGAATAATAAGGAATGTGGAGCTCTTGAAACTGCTGATACATTGCTGGGTATTCCGTTATATGGGACTGATTCAAATACGACTGTTAGGTGGTTAGATGTTAATCAGATACGATCAAAAAATCAGATACGATCAGAAAAATCAAAAGCTATAAGGAAATTAAAATTCTTGATAAAGATTCTACAAACATATTTTATCCATCTTTAATAGATATTCATCCAGAGAGACCAAAAGAATTAGAATCGATGTCATTATATGAATTTGCACAGTGGTTTGACATTACGAAAATAAAACCACAAAGTAAAAAAATTGAATTTTTTAAGATTGCTAATGGTCGTTATTCTTAAACGATGACAGCGTGGATATCTTATTAATCATTATAGATATGATGTCAAAACGCGGTCAGAGGATTATTTCTTCTTATTATGCCTTATGTTTAAATCATGGTGGAAGATAGAAGAACTTAAAAATGGATATGATACCTATGCAGAATCATTTCACAATGTATTAAAAATTATATCTTGTGAATGCATTGCAATATCACGAAAAGTTAGAAGAGTTGAAAAGCATTTGAAACTGCAAAACAATTACTTCAAGAACATTTAGATAATTTGGCAAAACAAAATGTGTCTCAAGATAATCCTGATAATCCAATAGGTGTTCAAAATGTTGAAGCTGGTGAAGCGGTGCAAGATTTTAAAGATCTTGGAACAAACAGGAAATAGATATATCTGAAATGATTTCTGAATGAAAACTGAATGTGAATCGAAGAAGGCTATTTGATAAAGTCATTAATACCGTTACGTTAGATAAATCGTTACTACGATTATATGTTAGTGAAGAAGGAGGTACTGGCAAAAGTTTTCTGATTAAAACAATTAAGTGCAAACAATTAAGTATAAACATTTAAATGCTGAATAAAACAAAATCTTAACAAAGATACTGCCACAGCACCCACTGGTATAGTAGCATTTAATATAGATGGTTTAACAATTCACAGATTACTGCAGTTACTTGTCGAACATGGTCATACTC
This sequence comes from Pogonomyrmex barbatus, assembly GCF_055798465.1. Taxonomy (NCBI): domain Eukaryota; kingdom Metazoa; phylum Arthropoda; class Insecta; order Hymenoptera; family Formicidae; genus Pogonomyrmex; species Pogonomyrmex barbatus. The sequence continues at coordinate 970,956 of NW_028297138.1, forward strand.
CTAAATATAAACAACTATCTGATCACATTTTGAAAATTATACGAATCGATCTCAAAGATGTTATATTCTTATAATAATTGATGAAGTATCAATGATATCGAATTTGATTTTAATGTATATACATTTACAACTATCTGAAATATTCGATATTACTGACTGTGATGATGGTTGGTTTGGTCAAAAACATATCCTTTTATTTGGAGATTTGCTTCAATTACTTCCCGTACGTGAAGATCCTGCTTTTATACATTTATCAGATGAAAAAATTCATAAATATCTTAGTTTTTTAAGTGCTACTAATTTATGGACAACTTTATTTGACTATGACGACTTGATCATTAATATGCGTCAACAAGGAGACGGATCTTACCGTGAATTACTCTCGAGAATTCGTGTTGGTTTATTAACAAAATCTGATCTTTGTAAGATTCTCGAAAAAAGAAAAATATCTTTTAAAGGTGAATCTTTCGAAGAAAGAGTAAACGAATTGTGTGAATTGTGTGAATTTTATTAATAATTTGCCATCTGATACCGTTTGTTTATTGCCTACTTCATATGTGTGACATTTTTAACACTGCAATGTTAAACCATATTACTTCAAAAGAAATATTATTAATAGCTAAAGATACAATTGATTGTATTTCATATATGAAAAAAAGGGTTTCAAAGATATTGATAGGTAATGATGATGATAATACTAAAACAGCTGGACTTTCAAAACAAATTATAATTAAAATCGGAACGAAAGTTATGATAAAACGCAATTGATGCTAGTTTGGACTTTGTAAATGGTACAATAGCTACAGTTGTATTTCAGTTGTACAGGATACAACTACTGACTATATAGAAAAGATAAAACTTCTTTTACCATCTGGTTTAAAGTATTTTGTTAAAAGAATGAGTGTTAAGTTTCAAGTGATGGATAGAGCATATATTATTAGAAAACAATTTCCATTATCCTTGAGTTATGGTATCACCATTCATAAAAGCCAGGGATTAAGTTTGCAAAACGCTATTATGGATATAGTAACTCCACATTTAATTGCAGTCAGGTTTATGTTGCTTTATCTCGAGTAACATCTCTGGATGGATTGCATTTAATTAATTTTGACTCTTCATCCATATTTGTTAGTGAAGAAACTATTATAGAATATAATCGGTTAAAATGAATACAATCCAGAATCAGAAATGATTACTATTTCGAAAGAACGTCATCGTAAAGTTAAAGATGTTTCATGGATATTATTGAAAACAATTACTTCTGTTCAAGAGTCAGATCAAAAGGCTCTTTCAAAAGGTACTAATTGGATTATATATGGTTTTCAAAATACAGACAAGGTTTCATGTTATGCAAATGCAGTATTACAATGTTTATTGGATTTACAAGTTATCAGAAAACAGTTGTTAAATTATGATAAATAGATGTATTAAATTTACTTGCACATATGATCATGGAATGAACAATTTGGATACCTATGAAATACGGAAATCTTTAGGAGAGAATTTTTCGGTTGCTATAAAATGAGACGCATTTGAATTTCTTACAACTCTCTGTACAAAATATAATTATATACAAAATCTAGTAAATCATCAAGTTATTGCAACTTGTCGATGCAATTCATGTGGTGATACAGTTACATCTGTTACTATTAAAAATAACACTCTTCTTTTCATTTCTATTAACAATATGAAAAAGAAAAATTTTGACCTTAATGATCTATTAAAAACTACATTTTCATCACACTGGCGTCAATCGTTTGACAAATCATGTGAATGTTGAGAAAGAAATGACATGTTGTTTAAGAATGAATTGGTTTTAACGAAAGACATACTTATTATACATTTAATATCATTTTCTTTACAGGATGATAAATTAGTAAAAATACCACAAATTTAGCTTGTGTGCAGTACCGACAACTAAAATACTAATAGCTGGATAAGCATATAAAGTAATAAATGCTATTTTTCATCATGGAACTTGTATCGAAAAGGGTCATTATACGAACATGTGTACAGAAGGAATATCTAGCACTTAATTTGAAATTGATGCGCAAGTTACAAAAAAGCAATCGCCTAAAGGTGCTAAAGATATTTATATACTATTTATATACTATTTTTACAAAAAATGATTACTAAACACGTATATGCAAAATATCATAGTTATATTTAACAAAAAAATTATTTATATAAAGAAAATGTCAATTATATTTATTACATAAAATGTGTCAAGCATAGACGCGCTTCTCAAATACGAAAAGATGCTTAACACTACAAAATGCATGATATCACTAAAAAATTACCTTTTTAAAAAAAGATAAAAAAAGGCTGTCAAGTATAGGGGCTGGAAAAAAAAAAGAAACTGTTGTACCCAGTTAAAAAAATAGGATTTAACTAATAATATCTTTTAACGTGCTTAAAAAAAAAGAAATTGTTGTACCAAATTAAAAAATAGAGACAATACTAACTGACAATATTTTTTATTTTAAAGAAATAGAACCTAAGTGATACGTATCTCTGTATTCTGTATCTTCATTGAAGATTCTTTTTATTCCAATTCATATGGTAGTAGTTTTAATTCTTAAAAAAAAATTATGTTACGAAATTACTATATCTAACTCAATTCTAGTTGTGATCAAACTAAAAAATAAAATCTAAGTGCTAAGTATTTTTGTGATCCTTGTATTCATTGAGGAGTCTTCCTATTCTAACTCAAATGGTACTAGCTTTAATTAAAAAACAAAAAAATTTGTTTCCACATTGCCAACTCGACTCAAATAATATCATTTGTATAAAAGATTTGATATCAAAAATGTGGCGCCAAGTTATAGTTTTATTACCTCAAAAGTTAAACATACAATTGCTTTTACAAATGTAAATTAATCAATGATTAAATTATTAAATAATAAATAATATTAATAATATTATAAATAATATTAATTAATTAATAAATCTTTTTTTCAAGCGTAAATTAATTAATTATTCGTATCTTTGTATTCTCATTAAAATCTTCTTATTCTAAAAAGTAATAGTAACTTTAATTCTTTTTAAAAAATAATAATATAAAATTGCATTTAACTTAATTAATATGTATATCATCTATATAAAAGATTTGATATCAAAAAAGTGACGCCAAGTTATAGTCCCATTACCTCGAAAGTTAAATGTAGTTGTTATGATATCATAAAATCACGTTTAACCTAATTAAATCTAAGTGTTATATTATCAATCTTATTAAATTCAAATAGTAATAATACTCAACCCTAATATGTATATCATTTATATAAAAGATTTGATATCAAAAACGTAGTGCTAAGTTATAGTTCCATTATCTCAAAAGTTAAATGTACAATTGCTTTTAAAAAATGTAAATCAATGATTCGTATTTTTGTATTCTCATTAAAGTTTTTTTTATTCTAAAACCCAAGTAGTTTTAATTCTTTTTCAAAATTATGATATCATAAAATTGCGTTTAACCTAATTTAACTCAAATGATATGTATCTAATACAAGTGGTAGTAGCTTTCATTCAATCTCAATATATGTATGTATAATAATCCAGCATATCCTTCTGTAAAGAATTTTTAAATATATGTATATTGTATTTGATTCGAATGGAAAATTTAATTACAAAGAATTAAAGAAGTAATAGTACAAAATGAAAAAAATTTAATTTAAATTTTTATATAAAAAAACTTTTATGTAAAAAAACTTGGCGCTGGATAAAAAAAATAAAACAGTTTAAAGTAATAATAATAATATATATATATATATATAATAATAATAACATTAAAGTAATAAGAATACAGTTTTTTAGTCACATAATATATGTCGTCATATTATTTATATTATAACAAATAAACTTAATTTTATATTAATCTTATATTGTTCGAACAATATACACATAATAGTCATTTTTATTGCTGTCGCAATGTTCCTTAAATCTTGCCATTTCACTTTTTTAAATAAAAATTTCTCATTTTTACTTTATTAACAAAATTATTTCAATCAAGGTCTAACAGCGCCAAGTTTTTTTACATAAAAGTTTTTTTATTTAAATTAAATTTTTTTCATTTTGTACTATTGCCACTTTAATTCTTTGTAATTAAATTTTCCATTTGATTCAAATATACATGTATTTAAAAATTCTTTACAGAAGGATATGCCGGAATATTATACATACATATATTGAGATTGAATGAATTGAATGATTGAAGGCTACTACCACTTGTGTTAGATACATATCATTTGAATTAAATAGGTTAAATGCAATTTTATGATATCATAATTTTGAAAAAGAATTAAAGCTACTATTTGGGTTTTAGAATAAGACTTTAATACAAGAGAATACAAAGATATGAATCATTGATTGATTTACATTTTTTAAAAGCAATTGTACATTTTTTTTGAGATAATGAAACGATAACTTGGCGCTACATTTTTGATATCAAATCTTTTATACAAATGATATCATTTGAGTCGAATTGTGGAATGTGGAAACAAATTTTTTTATTTTTTAATTTTTTGTTAATTAAAGCTAGTACTATTTGAGTTAGAATAGGAAGACTCCTCAATGAATACAAAGATCACAAAGATACTTAGCACTTAGATTTTATTTTTCAGTTTGATCAAAACTAGAATTGCGTTAGATATAGTAATTTCGTAACATAATTTTTTTTAAAGAATTAAAACTATTACCACATAAATTGGGATAAAAAGAATCTTTAATGAAGATACAGAATACGTATCACTTAGATTCTATTTCTTTAAAATAAAAGATATTGTCAGTTAGTCTCTATTTTTTAAATTGGTACAACAATTTCTTTTTTTTTTTCAAGCGTGTTAAAAGATATTATCAGTTAAATCCTATTTTTTTAACTTGGTACAACAGTTTCTTTTTTTTGTTTCAAGCGCGCTCCTATTCTAGACACCCTTTTTTTATCTTTTTTTAAAAAAGTAATTTTTTATTCTTATATACCGAAACAATCTTCTTCGCGACTAATTCATTAAATACGGCATTTATATATTTCTGGAAATATGTAGGCGAAGAACATAAGCCAAAAGGCATCCGTAGAAACTCATAATGGCATAATTCGGTACAATAAAGGCCGTATATCTTCGGCCACAGACATGTGAAAAAACTCTCAAGATCTATAACTGAAAAGAATCGAGCACTTTGAAGTCTGTCTGTTTGGCCTATCCTCTATGATGGCAATGATAACGCAGTTTAATTATTTGGTTGTTCACTTTGCAGTAATCAATATATAATCGTGTCCTACCATCTTTTTTCTTTGCAAGTACAATTGGATTAGTGTAGTCTGAATATATAAAGGTTGAATAATACCTTTAGCTATTCTTGAATCTGAGAGTCAATAATTTTTAATTAAGGAGTTACTCGGCGAGCGCGTTGGTAAATAGGAATTTCACAACTATTTGCAACTTAACTCCTTCGTCTTTAGATTTTTTACTTATATTTGGATATAATTTGTTGAAGCTGTTGCTTGTGATTCTGATTACTTACATGGTGTGAGGTTTATTTCGTTTCAGAAATAATATCGATCTTGTGAACGACAGATAATTTATTAGACTCTTCTGAAATTTTCGCGATATTTACTTTCCCACCTTTTATTTTTACCTCAACATCATGCAAAAAATCTGTACCTATAAAGACAGTATCATACAAAATTGCGTCAGGGACCACATGGAATACAGCTTCAAAACATTCGCTATCCATGACTTTTACACGAGCTTATCCTACGGTAATGTTTTCAGTCGTACCAACGCCACGAAATTTGATTGACCGCCTAGCGAGGTTAGGAGTGCCTATTTAACAAAAAATCCGCACACATCAGACTTGTATCGCTACCTGTGTCAACGAGAGCAGATGTTTCATTATCGTTAATTTAAACAATTTTACAACATTTTCTAAACATGTTATCTTTTAAAACCTTAAGACCGCTTTCTATCTCACTTTACGCAGCATTAGTTATCTTTTTCCACGCTTGTGCGTCTCGCAATTAGCCGCGGACAACTAGCCGCAATATGTCCATGCTCATTACAATGGAAACATCGCGTATCTTTTTCTTTCGAGGGGTACATGCCACGGAGATAATTTTTTTCACCACAATTATAACACGCTTTCATCTTCTCGCGATCTAGGTACCTCTTTTTGTGATCGTCTGACCTAACCTTAATATTGCTAATTCTTAATTTTCGTATTCTTAATTTTGCTCTTCATTAACTCATATGCATAAAACTTCATCTTTAATTCCGAGATAGATTTCACGCCATACAAAATCATTTTATTTACCTCATCGTTCACTAGACCGTCTATTATATACTGAATAATTGCTGAAATTTCTATATTTATCGGCGATATCTAACATTTTATAGCCATACTCGTGGCATATTTCCTTTAGTTTCTTCTTCCTGCAGCTTAAAGTGGATTGCATGGCTATCAACGTAGGGAGCAAATTCGGATCTTAATGTCAACTTGATGTCTTTCCAGGATTTCCCGCGCATTTCGTAGTTCATGAACACACGTGCCGAACCAATCAGCAATCGCCTCGCATATATCATCTTGTGTACCGCCAACAACTCGCATAATCTCACCATATCGTCGAAGTTCTTTATCTATTGATCCACATTTTTCCCGTCATCTCCGCTGAAGGTGTCAGCACTCTTGACACTCTTGACTTTAAAGGTTAGCATGTATCTTTCATGCTCTATCTGTCAAGCTGTCCGTCTCTTATGTTAGTATTATCTCGCATTGTTTTGTTCATCTCGTCGTCATTTTCCTCGCCTCTTTCGCTACTCTCCATGTCATCATTATCATATCTTTTCAGTCGTTCTAACAATTCTACCTTATTACCTGTCATCTTCAGGCTACATCATTTTAATTCATCCTTTAATTATACAATCGTCATGTCTTCATATATTCTACTGCTTCCGGCCATTGCTACCGAAGCATCATCGTTACCTCTTTTTTCCGCCATCTTTTCCTCTTCACACATTTAAATTTTGTCTCCTTTCTGATCCTAGCTGAACCTCTACCTAGTATTTAAACAAAATTTTATTAATAAAATTATAGAAAAAGAATTTAGCCCAATATGTACAAAAAAAGAAATCGGAATCGTATTTGTACCTTGCACTCCTATCTCCCTACTGCTTTTTTGTCTTCTTCTTCTTCTTCCATCCTTCCCCTCACATATGCGCAACTTAAAAGTCACTAGACATATCCCACATACCAATCATGGACAATTATTTATTCGGCGACTGAAAACTACTTGATGAAACGCACGTTATTATTACATAACACATATTTTCCCAACAATAGTAAATAGTCCTCTGATTTTACTAATAAATATATTAATTAATCATTATCATTAATCATTGTCGATTATCTATTTGATAACTGAAAACCACTCGAAGAAACACCGTATAACACCGTATATTTATTCGAGTAAACAGTTTACTGATGTTACAGTTGTTACAGATGTTACTGATTGTACAGTGAATTCACTAGATTTTAATGTAATCTGAAATATGCTTAACGTATTTTATGCGGGGCCAATAAGTCAGATTGCACTACGCGAATTCGTGCACTTCACAACATCAAGTGCAATCATAACATCAATAAATGTTTATTCGAATAAATGTGTATTGTATGGTGTTTCGTTATGAGTGATTTTCAGTTAAGTATAAATAACGTGAATGATAATGATAATGATTAATTAATAGACTTAGTAATAAAATGACTGAACTGCTTACTATTGTCAAGAAAATACGTGTTGTATGAAAGCAACGTGCGTTTCTTCGAGCGCTTTTCAATCGCCGAATGAATAATCATCAATGATTGATAATGAATAATTAATAAATTCATTAATAAAATGCCTGCTATCGTCCATTGAACATCGTCTTGTATGATTTTTATCATATTTTTCTCCTTTAAACGATTTTTAGTCAATTAATTAATTAATAAATGATTAAAATGACTAATAATGATTAACTTATAAATTCCTTAGCAAATATCTCATTTTCTTATTAGTGTTAATAAATAGATCGGATGTAAAATCAATGTGATTGAAATTTATTAAAAGAAACATTTGTGTAGAATTGCATGGAAATTTCATCTGTTCATCAAGAAATTTATCCGATTTTTTTAAGGTATTCAGAAAATAACAGTACGACGTCATCGAATCATCCTTACACAGTAATGAGAAAATAAGTGTGTGTGTGCACTTGCGAGTGTGAGGCAAAAAAAAACAAAATATGAGCTAACAAAGTAATCTTTGTTTTTAAGTTCTGATTTAATTTTTAGGTTATAACTTAATTTTTAACGATTTTTCCTTCTCAGAAGCATCTTAACATGTGGTCATTTTGCTCAGAATACAATCGTTTCTGCCTTATCGGCATTAGGAACTGCCATAATCCTTAACAAACTTGAGGATAAAATTGCTCAAGAAATCTTTTCATCTTATCTCTGCGATGCGGAAAAGTTAATATACGAAAGTTGATGGATATATTTCATCAGTTTCTAGCCACTTCGTGGCCAGAAAATCCTTCATTATCTCTTTATTGAACAAATCCTTAAAACCAGTAGTTGATGCTACAAAATTAGAATGATTTCATAGCAAATTTTGCTGCTTAAGTTAAAGAAGTAAAAGCCATTGAGAAAACATGTCCGAGTATCAGGACATCTGAAAAAACTTCAGAGGATAATAATCAAAAACTAAGATTTCTGGAAAACGCTAAACACCTACTTGAGAGATATAAGTAGATGGGTACTTTTCAGAGACAACGAAGAAATTCAAAACGAAGAATGTACAATCCAGTCAAGGAATATACAAAACCTCAAATTGCTCAACAAACTAATTATTGTCGAAGAAATAGAGGAGATATTAACTATTGCAGGTTGTCTTAGCTTATTTAAAAAATAATCCGCTAGAAAATAAATAGAAAATATATCCGCTATATCTTATATCAATAAAATAGGAATTCAATTTCTTCATTTAAGTGAGTTATCTTCGTAAAATTTGATGAAAGTAAGAAACTTTGAATCTTCGCCTCCTACATTTCTTCTCAACAAAATATTGAAGTTGATCAGGCTTCCTAAATTATGCCTCAGTTATTCTAGAATATTTAGAAATTACAAGGTAGTTAAGAGCAGAAAATACTAAAAGATTACTAATATTAATAGTTAAACAGCTCAGACAATAGAACACGGAATTAAATCTCTATTAACAAAAGCAGGCATAGATACAAATTAATTTACAGCTTAGTACAAGCTAGTACATGTCGCTGTGTCAACAGCATTCACGAACGAAGTAAATATAAATACAATCATAACACAGCAGGGTGGTCTCCTCATTTACAAATGTTCTCAAAATTTTACAATAAACCTATTACGACATCGAATATTGAGTTTACATATGCATATGTTTAAAAAAAAGTTTTCTCCAATTTTTAAATAAATAAAGAAAAACAAGAGAATGAGTTATCATTAACTTTAAAAGTCAATATTATTTTATCATAACATCAATTCGATAACGAGACGTGCAGTATAATCGCTCAACTGAGCGAACTCGCCGAGAACGGAGTCCGATCATAATTATACGAAACGTGCAAAATTTATTATGGTAAATATACCAATAAGAGGAGTCTATTCCGATGACTTTAACCTTGATATATGTTATCAAGGTCATTACTTTGAGTAACAATCAAAAGGTTTTAGCCGTCGCTCATTATTCATTAAAAAGTTATTAACAAAAAAGTTTGTGAAATGTATCAGGGCCAGTTATAGCGGTAACAAAATTTTTCATATACGTAACCTTGCTTTGCTTTGTATTCTATCTCCATGCATACATTTTTCAACGTGAAACAATTCCATTAGATCCATATTAGTTCCATATAGATTTACAACTTTTTTATACATTATGTTCGAAATTATCATAAGTAAATCACGCCTGAGTGTGTAATGCGGAACAAGCAAAGCGCGTATGACGATCCGCGGCGATCAATTATCTTAAATCATTCAATCGATGGCGCCAGGTAGTCCGTCGATACCTACCACGCGGAAGTAATTATCAGTCACTCTTCAAGGGCGGCATTGTTTGACAGAACGTATGTGTAGGCTATCAATTGGCCGAAAATCACATAATTCGTAACAATAGTCGTGTCAATAGCTGATAGGATGAAATCGATTGGATGATTCTGCAAGCTCTTCGCAAAGCGCTTTTGTTACCAAAATTCTCAGTCAGTCGACTCTGTTCATAGAAAGTAAAACCGTGATCTTATCGTTCTCTATCGCTCTTGTTGTATTCGTTAGTGAAGCTCGTGTAATTTATACTGATCAATCTCACTCGTCTCGTGATAATATAATGCTTTAATCGTTGTTGCGAGAAAGACTTTTCGGCGAAGCATTCTGAGTCGTAGCGAATCTCTGGTACACGGCCGTATTTCTCATTACGTGATCACGCAATTCGTACGAGCTGCGTAAACAAGTGTAAGTTACTGGCGATCTTTTCTCTATGTGTATATGACCATCGAACTTTACATTCTGTACATCTTATTGTAAAACGTTGACTCATAAAATTACTGTGAATACTGTGATCTGTCTCTAAGAAATTTTATAATCTATCATCCATCGGATTCTCAGTTGACAGTCATTCCAGCGAACGGCATCTCAACTTCACACATATATATTAACAAATTATGCCTTCAGCACTCATATATTATTATTATTATATTTTCAATACCTTTTTACTACAATCGTTCGCACTCATTCGCGGAATGAGCAACACCGTTTTAAAAAACGAAAAAACGTTATTTACAAAACGGAAATAGAATAATATAGAGGATATAATAACGGAAGAGAATAATATAGATATTGAATCGGTCGAAAAACCACTCTAAACAACTACCGTCAGTAGGATATGATCTTCTTTTTAATAGATCAATATATGGCGGAGAGATGCAACGATGAACTGAACATCGCTCGGTTATAACAATATTTTTCTTCTTTTCAGTAAAATGTTTCAGTAAATTGCTCAGACAGTGTATTTATGCGAATATGAGTAAAAATAATCTCACTATCTTTGCATTATAGTCTTTATATCAATTTTGACAAGACAAGCGGTAAACAGTTTTCGTGCATATATCATACTTGAACGCGCGAACTTTAGGCAACTTGATTCGTGAACTCTTAATATTTATAATAAAAAGCATTGTAACTTTGGCATTTTAATATTAGGATTTTCATCTCAAAATGATCTCAGGAATATACTTTTAAGTATTGTTATAGTCTTTACAGAACATTCTATATGTACAAGGGTAGGCAAAAAGTTTCTGACCTAACCAAGAAAAAGCAAAATTTCAGTGAAATTTCAATACTTATCCAATAGAGGACATTGAAAGGAACACAAAGAGCTAAGTTTGATGTGAATTTTCTTTGGCGGATTGGTCGAAGAAGGTTACGAAGTGATAAAGTTTCCTTAAAATCTTTATTGAGGCTGTTTTTTACTCGGGTCTTCCCTTTTTCTTCTTATAAGTCTTAACTCTCGTGTTTTACCGATTAAAGTTTTAGAATTAAAATTTTCTTAGAGCATTTTAGAGACAAAAGTGTCATCATCCAGATCCTCGTCTCCTCTCGAGGGGAACGAGGATTTTCCCGTCTTTTGCGATCGTTTGAATTCTAATCTTTCATCGGTGCTATTTGAGGTATCTCGAGATTAAGTCACCTAAATAATTACATGAAATTGGACAATACTTTTATTAATGACAGGAAACGAATCTTGGAAGATTAAAAAAACCAGAAGTGCTGGCATCAAAGAGATCGAATTACGATTGTCTCTGTGTAAAATGACAAGTTTGACACAACTCTAAACTCTAAGATAAAGAAAAAAATTGCAAAGAAAACTCTTCCCAAAGCTAGGGGAGGGAAGTCTAATCTCTCAAGTCAGAAAACAAATCAGAAAGAAGTCACAACTTCTCGAGTCATTAATACACTTATTACGAGTTCCCATGACGGCTTCCTCAGAAGAGTTGCCTACTGTGATTACATACGACAGAACTTGTAAAAATAATCCTTTCTACATCTATGCAAGACATAAGAAGATCGATCAAGAGACTAATAGACACTCTATCCTGGAAATTGCAAGGAGATTATCTAAGGCTAACATACAGTACAAAAATCTGATGAAGGTCAAGAAGTTGTTGGAAGATTTCCTTCCTTTCAAGGTCAGACGCAAATAATTCATAATTAAATAACAGGTACGTTAAAGAACTTGGGCCAGATCTTTATATTCCTAATTTTTGCGTCAAGAAGGAAATAGTTATGACATCTTTTTGAATATTTCTTGCGAGAAAATACTAGACTCGATTTAAGCAAAAAATACTTATCGCCTTTTGCTTGAGAAGAAAAGACACAGAATCAGGCGATTGGATTAAGTCTAGGTCTATATTGAAATCAGGGTCTATATGAGGTCTATCAGGTCTATATGACAATCTCTACCAAATTTAATCAATTTACAGAAGGTAAAAATCCGTGCGTTTCCCTACTGCGTATTCCTGCTGTTCCATTATGTTATGAATGGTCGCTTAGGTTAGGTCACATCAGTAAATTTTGCTCTTCTGAGAAAAGATGCTTTACTTGTGGTGAAGCATATGAAACTCCGATGTAAATATAAGATGTGCTAACTCGCCCAGATGTTTAAATTGTTCAGAAAATCATTCCACGATATACAAGAACTGCTCAGCGTATCTCAATAAAGTTGCAGTATTAAAGGAGATGACTAACAGTATTCTGCTCAAAAGTGTGCAGAATAATTAAAAAAAAGACATCCACCTTAAATATTAACTTCTCCTTATTGCTAACGAACCAGAGAAACTTCTCGGACTTAGCAATAAAGAACATTCTGGAGTCTGGACACCATCTCTTCAAGAACTGGTTCATGAACATCAGCCGCACGATGGTAATTCTTCGTCGATTAAATTAATCTTCAAGGCCCTGACAATCTTACTCTGAAAAACTACTTGCCAGGCTTTCCTGGAAGAGCGGAATGGTTACGTAAATGGAAAAACAAAATCACATCTTCTTCACATAACAATGGCAAAAAATTTCCTGCGATAAATATATTACAATGGAATTGCAGAAGAATGAATGAATAAATGAATAGAGTATATTTGATCTCTTCAAGGTTACAAAAATTTATACAACATAAACCTTAACCTAATTTTTATAATTAATCTTTACAATTACTTAACTTAAAATTATGCCGCTCGCTCACCACACACGCATACGCGCTTTGGACCTCCGCTTCCGTTGCAAGACGTTTTCGATCAAACTCTTCCGTCCCGCTCTCTCTCTCTTTCTCTCTTTCTCTCTCTCTCTCTCTCCCTCCCTCTCACTCCCTCCCTCCCTTCCTCTTTCACTAACTCTCTTTCCCTACTCCACATCTCTTCCTTTCTCAGAATTTCTGAATCTTTCCCTTAGCCAATCCTCTCCTTCCCCTTTCTCCCCTAATATTATTCCCACCATCTCCTGCCAACTCCCTCCTCCCATCCCTCCTCCAAACATGCTCCCATGTCTCTCTTTCCACACATTCTATCCTCCTACCTTCCCCAATACACCTCTCCCTAACTCCCTCCTTTAGCCTATACTTTGCTAAAGTCCTTCACTTGTTTTCTGCCCAGCCTTTCTTTAAATATTCCGAGATACCGTCCCCCTTCACTCTCCCGTCATTTATTATATTTCGACTCTCCAATCCTCCGCTATTTTTCCTCCCTTTGTGTGCTTCTCTCCTTCTTCTCTAGCTCTCTAAAGTCCATAACCTCCTCTTCCCTTGCTTCCTCCACTCTCCCTATCTCCAGCCCTCTTTTTCTGAAGAATCCTTCTCTTTCTCTCTCCCAATCTGACAGCCTCCCTCCCATTTTTATTCTTTCTCTCATCTCCTCCCAGCACTTCCTCGCCACTTCGCTTCCCTTACTCGCTAATCTCCTCAAAACCCCACGCCCTCCTACCCGCTCCTACCCTCAGTTTATTTCTTTGTAATTCCTCCCTCAGCATGTACTTCGGCGTCTTCCATCCCACTCCCATCACCCATTTTAAATATCTCTCCTGCATTTTTTCTATCCTCTCCCTCTTTTTCCAGCCCCATATCTCCACCTTATATTATATATATATATTACATCACTGCCCACACCAAACCGTCAAATAATATACCTGTATACTTAAATAAATAACCATACTCTTTTCCCCTTTTCCAGTTTCCCTCTTTCCAATTCCCCACACCTATCCCATCACTGCTGCTCTCCTCTTTATCCTATTTCTAACTTCTGCTCTCCATTCCTTTGAAACACATATCCCAAATATTTAAAACTCCGAACCTCTTCCCTTTCTTCCCAATACGACCTTACCCTTTTTCTTCTTTTCTCTCCCTTCCCAAATCTCATCATCTTTAACTTCCCTACATTTACTGTCAGCCTCTTATCCCTTATATATTTCTCCTGTGTTTCTCCAACTTTGCCATCATCGCTCTTATTCCCTCCTCCTCCTCCGCCAACAATACCAGGTCATCCGCATACGCTAGTGTGTATATCTTCCTGTCCCTCAGCTCGTCTCCCCACCTCTCTTTGCTCATATATTCCTCTACATCCGCGATCAACAAGTTGAACAGCCCCGGGCTTAAAGGATACCTCTGTCTAATCACCCTGACCACCCAAAATGCTTCGCTCACTTCTTGCCCTGTCCTCACCCTATTTTTTGTCTCCCTGAATAAATCCTTCCCACCAATCCCTCTCTTATCCCTCTCTTTCTCAACTCCCTTCATAGAATCTTCCTGTCCACAAAATCAAATGCGGCTTTCAAGTTTATGAAGAACGCCACCAAGTTCCCCTTTCCCCTGCCCAACTGCCTATTTACCAAGTAATTCAACACGTATATATTATCCATCGTCCCCATTCCTTTCTTGAAATCCATCTGATTCTATGGTACTAAGTTTTTTCTCTCCACCTCCCTCTCTAGCCTCTCCCTCCGTATCATTGCATACATCTTATATAAGGCTGGCGCCAGCGTCACTCCCCTATCTCCTCCCCTTCCCCCCTTTTTTTTAATGGTACTATTATCTCATCGCTCTATTCATTTATCCATTTACTCCCCTTTCACATCCTATTATATACTTCCCACACAAAACTTCCATTTTTTTCCCCTCCAAATTTCCACACATCCTCCGGAATCTCATCCTCTTCCACCATCTTGTCTTCTTTCAACTTTCAATCACCTTTACTACTCTCTTACTACCTCGAAATCTTCGGTTCGCTATCTCTTTCCCTTCTAACCCCTCTTGTTTCTCTCACCACCTCTCCCAATAGTCTCTTAAAGTATCTTATAACCCACTCCTCCAACTCTATTCCCTCATTTATCCTCCTCCTTTTCTTCCTTTTCCTGTTCACCACCTCCCAAACCTGCCCTTCCTTCCTTGCCTGCCTTGCTACTTCCAATCATTTCTCGCTCTCTTCCTTTTTCTTCCTCTCGCACATTTTGTTGTACTCCTTTTTTGCTTTCCCTGTATCTGTCCCTCCCCTTCTTTCCTCTTCATCAATCTCCCTAATTTTTCGCTTACACTCCCTGCATTCCTCATTTCACCAACCCCCTATTCCCTTACCTCTCCTAGCTGGTTTTTGCCCTTCTCTTAGCACCCCTTGGATCCCCTCCTTTACTCTCTCCAAACTCATTTCTTCATCTTTTTCCCCCTCTTCCCATACTCTCTCCATCTTCTCCCTGAAAAGTTCCTTTCCCTCATCCGTCCATCTCCATCTTTTCTTTTTCTCATCACTTCTCCTTCTCCTCCTCTTGCCCTCCCATCTAATCCAGAAAGTGGATCACTACCGGAAAGTGATGTGAGCCCACCCTATTCTCCACACTCAGCCTCTCTATCCGATCCCACATCTCCCCATTCCTTATCACATAGTCCAGCATTGACTCCCTTCGTCCTCCAGAATATGTTCATGAACCCTCCCCGTTTCCCTTCCCACACTCATTAAAGCTATACTATCTCACTTCCACAAACCTATCCACCAATTATCCACCTTTTTTGTTCATCCTGACATCCAATGACTTCTTTCCTTTCTCCCCTCCATCCCACTATCCTTCTCCTCTCCCTCGTTCTCGCGTTGAAATCTGCTTCCATATCGTTTTTATTCCTCTACCTCTATCCTCTGCCCAAGCACTTATCTTCCCCCATTTTTCCTCCAGATCTCCGTTCACGTACACTCCTGCAATTCTCCATTCTTCCCTCCTTAATTTTATCACTTTGTCATCATTCTCTCCATCTCTGCCATCTCCTTTTTCACGGTTTCAACGTTTTTTACGATTTCCTTTCTCATCCCCATTACCATCCCTCCCATCGCTCTTCTCTTTCTGTTTCTTCTTTTTACCAGCTGCACCTTTCACCTAAACACTTTCGGCAACCTCTCTTTCTCCAACCCTTTTTCTCACCCATGTCTATCAAGATCATTACATACCATTCTCCTATTCTCTCCCAGAAATCCCCATCCTTATTATCTAATCCCGCAACATTCCAGAATGCGATCCTTACATACCCACTACCCTTAGTCTCTTTGTTCTCCTCCAACAATTTCCCCCTTTTCCCTCTTTTACATCCCTCCCCTTCCTCCTTACCAAGCAACCTCTCCCCTTCCAGACTCTCTCCCCTTCTGTTTACTCCTCCCCTCTATTGCGCCCTCCCTCCTTCTTCCCAAAATCTTCCCCTCCTCACCATTTCGCCTCCTCCTTATCCTATCTTTCGACATCACCTCCCTCTCGTCTCAGAACCACTACTTCCTCGTCGATCATCACTTTATTATTTCCTATCCACTCGCACTTCTCCTCTCCTCTGCCGTTATTGCCCCCTTGAATCTCCATCTTGACCTTCTCTTCGACCACGTTAGGTCATTCTCTATCCAAATATTATCTCCTTTCAAGCCTTTCTTCTTTGCCATTACCTCTTTTTTATTCCTCCTCCCTTAGCCTGACTATCGCCATTCCCCCTCTCTTCTTCCTCCCCGTTCTCTTCGATCTTATTTCCTTCATACTCGCTTCTATCCTCTTAAAATCTCGTCTACTCCCTTTCGTGCATCCTCTTCAACCTCCCAAACTATTATGCCTATAACTCTTAACTATTGGGTTGTCGGAAAAGTCATGACGCATTTTTGTAACAAATGGCGCTAGTTCATTTTTGGAAGTACTAAAATCATTCGCATATATATTATTGCTATGTCATTTGACAGCTGACAGTTCTAGCTTCATTCTAAAAAAAAATTGAGCGATTTGATTGAGTTTTGGAGATTTTATAACAAGTTGAAGATGGAAGAACAAACTGTGCCATATATTACTGTTTTACTTCCGTAAAGGAAAAAACGCGCGTCAAGCTTGTGAAAAGTTGCGTAAAGTTTACGGTGACAATGCTGTACAAGAACATGAGTGCCAAATAAGAAGGGAAGGTGTGCGTCACGGCGGGGTCCGACCACGAATCAGTCGTGAAAACTCGTAATTATTTTGCGAAAAAATACCACCTCAGCCAGGAATCGAACCTGGATCTCCTGCTTACCGGGCAAGCATCTTATCCCTTCGACTACCGAGGCATGTGATGATATTTATCGCAAATAACATATTTAGAATAACATGTCAACAATACAATGATACATACACACACACACACACACACACACACACACACACACACACACATATATATATATATACGCATATTACAATATACATATATACATGTATTCTTTCGAATCCCCACGACCGGTACTCCAGAGAGATGATAATCCTATCTCTCGATAACGATGGTTTACGAAATTTCATGCTGATGATTTTTATCTGAACGACGCTTCTCGGTCAGAGAGGCCCACTGAGATTGATGATGACAAAATAAAAGCATTGATCGAGTCAAACCCACGTTACACGAGACGAGAAATTGCAGAAACATTGAATATCCATCATTCAAGCGTTCACGACCACCTGAAGAAGCTGAGATACGTAAGCAAGCTCGATATTTGGATTCCTCATGAACCTCAAAGAAGTTCATTTGATGGCACGTATAAACAACTGCGATATTAAACGTGAGGAAAATGATCCTTTTTTGAAGCAACTGATAACTGATGAGAAGTAGATTGTTTACAACAATGTGGTATGCAAACGGTCTTGGTCCCGACATGATGATTCACCTCAAACGACATCAAAAGCAAACATTCATTAGAGGAAGGTTATGCTCTCAGTGTGGTGGGATTTTAAAGTCGTGTTTTTTGAACTCCTACCAAGGAACTAAACAATCAATTTGAATGTGTACTGTCGGCAATTGGACAATTTGAACGAATCCATTATCCAGAAACGTCCAGAGCTCGTTAATCGTAAAGGAGTTGTGTTCCATCACGACAACGCGAGACCACACACAAGTTTGACCACTTGTCAAAAATTATTGAAGTTTAGGATGTGTTGCCATATCTACCATACTCGCCTGACCTTGCGCCGACTCAAACTTCCACTTATTTTGTTCTCTTCACATCTCTTACATGATATAACGTTTAATTCGGAGGCTGTATATCAGCACCTTGTTCAGTTTTTCGCTGCTAAAGACAGGTTCTTTTATGAACGAGGAACTAGGAAACTCACTGAAAGATGGCAAAAGGTTATCGAACAAAATGGGTAATATATCATTGATTGATCTTTATTTTTTATATGAATAAATGACCTTTGAAAAACATAGAAAAAATATGTCGTGACTTTTCCGACAATCCAATATTATATTATTCCTTCTCTCTAGCCTCTTCCTTCTTTCCCTCTCCCTCTCCCTTCTGACTCTCTCTTCCCGCCTCCCTTATCATCACCCCCCCTCCTGCCTTCAGCTTCTAGAACTTTTATTCTTTTTTCCAACCAACTTTTCTACTCTCTTCCCCTTCTTCCCTACCCTTGATCCTTTTTCCTTTTCTCTTATCCTCCTTTTCAATTTTTCCTTCTCCACCCTCTACTTTTCCTCTTTTTTTCTTATCCCTTCCATCTCTCTCCTGATGCCATTCACTGTCCTCCATCTTGTCTCACCTACCCTGAACTCCTCCATCCAACCCTCCAGCATCCTCATGATATTTCCTTCCCCTCTCCCTTTCTGCTCTTTCACCGGCGATCTTGGCGTCTGCTTCTCTGGAAGCCGTAATCCTCCTTATCCCTTTTCCCCTGCTAACCCCTTCGCTACCTCTCCCTCCAATTCCCTTTTTCTTTTCCAAACTCTATAACTCCTACACTACTCGTCCTTTCCCTTCCCCTCTCTCTTTCCGCAGTCTCTTTTCCCTTTTTTCTCTCTTCCCTCATTATCTCTTCCCTCCTTAATGCCCATATTTTCTCCATACTTCCCTTCATCCTTATACTCCTTCACCTCTCTCTTGAGCCAATCCCTTACTTCCTCCTTCTCCACGCCTCTGTTTCCTTTCTATCTACTTTCCCTAAACTACGGTTCATGCGTGTGCGCCTTGTTGTCCTAACGCCGCACGTTCTCGCAGTTATCCCTCTCTGATTCGCCTAATCCGTGTACACTTTCCGCCCAATCCTTTATTCCCGCTGTCTCCCCACTTCCCCCTCGCCGCATAACACGCACTCCAAAACCTCTAATCTCTCTCTTTTATCTCCAACTTCTCTCACTTCGCTCTCACTCCCTTTCCTCCTCTCACTACATTCCGCATCTCCAGCACCTGCTCTCTCTCTCTCTCCCCGCATACCCTCCTCCATTTGATCACTTCTCTCTCTCTCACGTTCTGCCACTTTTTATTACTCCACACCAACGTACGCTTCTCGACACTGTCGCTTCGGAAACGGAAATCGGAATTGCAGAAGCAAGTTCAAATTAACTGAACTAGTGAAATGTTCTTTACATTTTAACGTTCTAATTCTTTCAGAAACTTCGTTATTCAATGAACGCCTTCGACATTGTGAAGTGCAATTGGCCTGACACGGTGTAGTAATATGCATTAGAAAGGGAATTAAATATACAATCTTAGAAGACATTTTTGCTTGCGAGGATCGAGTGAAAGTTTGTGGTATTGCCTTATATTCTGATTCGAATAAATTTTAATTTTACATCCTTTCTTACTATAAAGCTCCGAACTCTGCTGTTAATGACCCGGACAAATAGAAAAAATTCTTTAATCAATTTGGTAAGAATGCTCTCTTTTACAGAGATTTTAATGTTTATCATCCTTTGAGGGGGGAGGAGGATGATAGAGCCAATCGTATTAGTGTTGTTATGGTGAAAGCTTTCACAAAATTGGATTGCAAAATTTTGTTGCTTTAAACTTGTACAGCCCTACTCATTTTAATGCTTATCCTGATTTTGTCTTGGCTATAAATATCTTTATATCACACTCTAGTTTTAGATATCAGATGAAAGATTGGTGGAAGTTTGTGGGGCCGTGACCAATTTTTCATTCAAATAAAGAAAAAAATGCGATTTATATAGAACTTTTCGTCATCAAAAAAGGTTCTACTCGTATTAAAACCGGAAACTGTTTTACCGGAAACCGGGGAATTTATACTGACTTCCTTAATTTTATCAATAATCCATTAAATCAGAAACTTTGTTTGGACTTATTAGCCAGATACCATTCTTTCATAGTATGATCGTTGACTCTATAGTACAAAGTACTCCGGGTAAGTGAACTCAATCCGTCCCCGGGATGTCTTCCTCTCTAAATTCATGGTTTTTTCCATTTAACAATTTATCACAGAATAAGCGTTCTTCTCCATGTCTTTGGTGGGATGATGAATGCGAAAAATTGATCAAACTACGCTGAACAGCTTTTCTTAAGTTTAAGCACTCGCGTTCGTGTACAGACTTCATTAAATTTAGAATCGCAGAAGCCAAAGCCAGAGTTCGCTTGAAAAGTAGAAAAAGGAAAAAATTCCGTGACTTTTGTGAAAGTCTTTCTAGATTTACGAATCTTACCATAATATAGAGAATGGTTAGAAGTTTTAAGAACAGAATGAAATCATGAAGATAATTCGTCGGCATATAATCCTATTAAAGAAAGTAAAGTTAAAACACTCGTTTCACAGACTTAGAGTCCCTTCCGGCTCCTATTTCTACAGGATTATGGGTATCCTCTTATGGAGATCTTTTTCTAAATATTCCTTTCTGTTTATTAGAACTTCAACATGTGATTACAAATTTGAATACCAAATCAAATCTAGGATTAGATGGAATAGATTATAAGATTGGGGCTCTTCCTTCTAAAGATATTTCCTTTCTCTTAAAGATCTTCAATGAGATATTTTCATCAGTGATTTATCCGGAGGAGTGGCAGAGACTTTTAGTGTCTTTTATCCCTAAAGAAGGAAGAGGAAATTTCAGATCAATCTCTTTGGCTTTCTGTCTCAAGATATTGGAATGATTATTTGCAATAGATTAAATTGGTTGGAATTTTATAAGCTTCCAGCATCTTAATTCAGCTTTCGTAGTAATCGGTCTTGTATTGACAATCTTACCAGTTTGTATGCCAGCATAGCATGAACGTTCAATCATGGGAATGCCACTTCGGCAGTCTTTCTCGATATTAAATCAGTATACGATAATGTTATTCCGAATATTCTTTTAAACTGAAGAACTTGAGTGTTCTTTCCGAACACTATCCTTTTTATTTCCAACTTCATTTCATCTCGACAAGTATTCTGTCGGTTTGGCAATATTGATAAAACGTTATGGATTCTTCAAAGATCTTCCACAGGAAAGTATTCTTAGTCCCTTTCTATATTCGATTTACACATCAGATCTCGAATTAGATATCTTGATCTTGTCTGATACTTCAATACGCAGACAACGTATTATTTTTTACAAATGTTAATCTCATTCCAGCAGCTTTAAAAATTTTAAGCTCTTCCTTAGCATCAAAGTTCATCTGGATCATTTGGATCTAACATTATCACCAAAACAAAATTATGGTATGTGTGTTTAATAGAAGTAACAAGTCTATTCCGTACAGGAATGCGTGCATTACTCTCGATGATCAAACATTCTTCCGCAATTAAGATGCTAAATATAAAAATGACATCTAGACTGAACTGGGTCTCTTAGATCCAACATATTTGGAATAAGTATTAAACTTCTTTTCGAATTATATCATGCTTATGCCGCAGATGATGAGGTGCGAACCCCGAAGTTCTCTTAGCAATATACCATGCCCTCATTCGTTTTCGAAGATTATGGAATTTTCCTTCTGCAGAGATCTTACCTAATTCCCAAAAAACTAAGCTTAACCATATTAAATACAAAGCGTTGAGATTTGCGTACTTTTACATCTACAAATCTCATCTTAGCAGAAGAATCTTCCATCCACATAAGAGCCAAGTTTATCTGTAAAAGCAATTTACTTAAAGTCATGTCGAACGTCTTTCACCGGCTGGTGCATATTTTAGAGAGCATGTTAGAAAAAATGGACAATTCCACGCAAATTAATAAGTTCGAAGACTCTACCCTCATAGCATGCTTTAGAGATATTTAGCATTTCACACATTGTTATCAAGAATGATAAATCCTTGTGTTACTCGAAGGAATTTCGTTAAGCTTTTTTCCAAGTGTAGACCTCGAAACATGCAGCGACATATCCTCGAAAAATCCCAATTTCTCTTTTATGTTATCATTTAAAGAGATCTTGGAAAAACATCTCTGCCTATTTATTGACAGTTCCACTGATCCGGATGCTTCTTACTCCGATTTTGCTGTCTGTCCTATTGATGGATATACTAAAAAATTATATAGAACTGCGAATTTCCTTTCCAATTTTTCGATTGAAGCGCTAGCTATCCTAGAGTCTCTTACATTAATAAGAAGTTCGAATCGTTCTCAAGCCGTTATATTTTCAGAGAGCAAATCAGTACTATCTAGCCTGGGAGCTATTTTAATTTCTGGAGGAAAATCTTTCCTCTCTGTATTAATTAAATATGCAATTAGATTATTAGAGTCAGAGGGAATTAAAATGACTCTCATATGAATTCCTGCCAATGTGGATATCACTGGCAATAAATTGACTAAAGCATCAACGAAACAAGCTGTTCGAATTGGTCGGGATATCACCTGGGAGTATCACGGCACGGGAACTTAAACTCCTCTGGAGCTATCAACTGGATACGGAATTTACAGATTGGTGTTTTAATATAGGTCAAAATAAGGGAAGACAATATTTTGAGAATTTCTTCAAGTTGTCTAAGCATCCGTGGTTTTATAAATGTTTTCTGAGCAGGAGAATCATTGTATTAATTAGGCTTCGTAGTGACCATATTTGAATAGCTTATATAAATTTAGAATAGTAGACTTTCCCTTATGCACACTGCATATGTCAAATCATCCAACCACGTCTTCTGGCAATGTGAAAAATTTATCGCTGAACGGATAGTTATGTACAAGGAACTTAACTTAATTTAATTATTAGCCTCGGTTCTTACAATGAGAGTCAGTCGAATAATGGTACGATTTATTTTTGCAAAGTTTATTTTGTCATCCAATATTCGAATATAATCGTTAATTAACATTACTAAATCCTGGATACTAGTTAGTGACAGATTTACAAACTTCAAGATGATATTTTAGTTATAGCTTGGGAATTAGTTTGAGTTCATTTAAATATTAATATTCACTTTTGTATTTTGTATTTTCGAATTTTTATTAAGTCTAAACTACTTTTAAAACTTCTTACTATTGTTAGGTCTTTTAATTCCCCTCGTAGTTTCGATTAATGCATGTTCTCTCACTTTTATATTTCATCTTTTATTTTTTCTTTCTTCCGTCTATTTTACAATTTAATAGCTTAGTTTTAAATTTCTTAATATAAGATAAATTTTATTAATTACTAGTATTAAATTAGAACATAATCTTAATTAATATTTTAGGCTCGGTATTTCATTTTACACTATATTTAGACTAAATTACTATTACTATTATGTTTTTAAGAAGGGCTGTAGTAGTATGGTCAAGTCCGGTACACATGTATTTTTCTTTTTTCTTAATAAAAAGAAATTTGATGTCATTCTAACGATTAGTTTGTTTCTGATAGCCGTTTAAAGTGACAGTTTGTCAATAATAGAGAAATTGGAGCCGTGATGAAAGTTCCTTCATTTAAAAGGAAAAATTCTTACAGAAATTAAAGCTGAATTAAGATCGGTATATGCAAATGCTACTCCTTCATTACGACCTGCTGAGTTTAAACGTAGCAGAACAAGCATTTTCGACGAGAAACGCTCTGGACGAACAAAAACCACAACAACGGATGAAATGATCAATGTTCATCAAATTATGATAGACGTGTGATTAACTTTGAGAGAGATAATGAGGACTGCTGGTGTCTTATATGAACGAGCGTACAACATTTCACATAAGGAATTAGGTATAAAAATCTGTACGCGCGTTGGATGCCACATTTGTTTACTGTTGATAAAAAATGAGATTGGACATTTTAATATCATGTCTTGAACATTTCAAGCGCGATGAAAAGGATTTTTTATGGTATTTTATTATTCTCGATGAAACTTGGGTTCACTACTCCAGAAACAAAGAATAGTCAAAGTAATGGATTGCAAAGAATGAACCGATTCCGGAAAAGGCGAAAGCAAAAGGCGAAAGCTTCTGTCGGCTGAAAAGGTGGCCACAGCTTTTTGGAATTTCTATGGGATCATTTTTGTGAAAAAAAATTAAAAACAATTTATTTAAAGGAGTCACTACCGAGATTTTTTATAGTTGTCACTTTTTTAAATAAAATCATATATCATTTTGTCACACATTCAACATTCATTTCAACGATCATTTTTTGTTACACAATATTATTTTTCCAGTTATTTTGGATATAAAAATATTATATCCAGATATAAAGTATAATTATCAAAAAGTCAATAATTACAAGTTATTTTATCATGGCATGTTTTAACAAAAAGTATCTTATAAACTATTAATTTCTTAATAATTGGATCAGAATATGCTGGGTTATCAACGTTTGGATATGGAAATTAGAACAAATATCCGCATTTGGCCAAAATGAAAATTCTCTTTCATTAGAACAATGCACCAGCTGTTGTACCCCGGATGGGCTACAACGTTAATTTTTAGAGATAGTCGGGTTCGTTAAGCCTAAAGAGTGGGACTCCGAGCAGGATCGAACGAATGGAAGGAAATCTTCTTGAAATCACTAACACACTTTCTTTATGTTACTTGATTTATTTCACAATTGCACAATTTCTTGGATTTAGTATTACTTATTTTATTTCTTTCACACACGGTTAAACGTCGGCGGGCGCGTATCGCGTTACTCTGGCGGCCGTCGACCGAGTATGTCACCTGAGACGTTGATAGTACGGCTCGCGTGAACTTCGCTGTAATATCTTGCGCGATAATTATAATGACGATTCCGAACGACACGGTATGTTTGATTGTTTCCCGACTCTATCTATTCCGCCTTGTGTAACCGGTTATATAGTCTGATCGATGCCTGGTCAGCATTCTGATCGATTACGTCGATCGGTTGCGTGATATTGATTAATCAATATTACGCTCGATTTGATCATCAAATTTAGGAATTTGCTGATAGGCTTTTTCGCAATGTTCTCGCGATGCATTTCTGCGGTCTTTCGAAAGACTGGTCGCAATTTCGGCGGTCACACATTTGTGTCATCTTTCGAAAGACTTTTCGAGGTTCATGCGACCTTATTTTGTTGCCATGCGGACTACTTTTATTATTGGTTGTAGACCTGGCTACAACACAGCCCAAAAATCAATAATTGCGATGGCGAAATTGTACGAACTAAATTTTGAGGATCTTTTGTGTAAAAATAAATAGAGTAAATAATTATTTGTTTTTTTGCTCTTTATTATATACATTTTAAAATCTATGAAAACATTTTTTATTTTTTTTAATGGTGCCCAGAAATGTAAACATATGCCAAAGTTGAAAGATCGCGTTGTACTAGCGGACAAGTAGCAGCTGCTAATTTTGAGCTAGAAGAAAAATAAAAAGATTTTGAAAACTATATTAAATTTGTTACGGAAGTATATAGGGAATTTTCGAAATTTTGATGTGAAAATAGTGAAGATTTTTCGAAAAACGTTCAATTTTAATGGGAAAAATCGTGATTTTTTGTTTATAAAAAGGAAAGTTTTTAATTAATTGAAAAATCCCTACGTACTTTTCTGAGATATGTTTTTGAAGATGCACACCAAATTTTAAATTAATCGGGTAATATTTGTTTGAGTTATGTGTCCGCTAATTCGGAAAAAATTCGTTTTGAGAAAAACGTTTAAAGCTTTAAGTTAACTTGTTTTTGTTTATAAAAACGAACAACAGATTAAGAGAATTTAAATTTATCTCTAATCTGTTGTTCCTGCCATACAGTCCTTCAAGAAGAGAATTTTCTTCATTCTCTTTTTTTTGACGATTTAAGCATAGATCGAGCCTCTTTGGCCATCTCCGTGAGTGCTCCGATCGTTGTATGCGTTATTTGTCCGTCTTCTCGCAAAAGTTATAGCAGTTAATGCCTAATTTTGAGTCCTAATATTTGCATAATTTGCATTAAACTGCTCATCCCATCATTGTAAGTACAAACGGATAAAAACGCTGCAGTATCCAATACTTTTTTTCCTTACTTTTTTTACTTAAATAAGCTTTTGGCGCAAACAATAGCATTAAAGCTTTCATTGCTGTTTTGCGTGTATCCTCCTAAGTAGCGATTAAGAAGATCATTGCTGGATAAATCTTCATACACAGACTCAATTGCATTGAAAACTTCGTCAGACATAGTCGGTTTATGTGTATATAAATTTAAAATATTGCAAGCTTTTGTCTTCTGCCAAGAATATCATGTATCTGGATCGCTCGGGCACATGTCGTGCTATGACTTTCGTCTGTCGAAATTTTATGGTTGCCCGATGTCATTTCGCATTTTCTCAAAGAATTATTATTTCGATGAATGGCTAATCCATAATAGACGGATAATTCGTCAATAAGCTTGCCCATTAATTTTCCTTTTCCGCCAAGCTTTTGTCTTTTTTAAATTTCTTCTTCTTATAACTTGTCAATTTCTTCTTTAAATTTCTTACAATTTGCCAGGTAATTGAAAACATTATCTAAAGAGCTCCAAAACGTATATCTGCTTCTTCGCCGCTGCGCGCTCATTTGAAACGCCGAAGGCGCCGCAGGAAACTTCAAAAAAAAGAGGGGAAAAGAATTCCTTTCACATATAAGATCAATTGTATCTTATTTTTAAAATCCTAAGGAACCTTTTTAGTACAAAAAAAAAATCGATTTTTTGAAATCGTCAAGATGGTATTATCCCATAATTACATATTCATCGTACTCTGCAGATTTCGGCCTCGTCCGACTTTCCACTGTTTTTAAATAAAAAAAAATGATTTAAAAGATCTGGGAAGAAATTTTCGTCGGATATTGAAATGATATGTGCCATTAATGATTATTTTCCGAGTTTAGAAATTATATTGAAGAAACAAAAAGTCTGGAAAAATGTTGAACCAAGTGTATTAAGTTGAAGGAAGACTATGTGAAGCAATGAATTTCATTTGACTTGAAAAATTTTTTTTCTTAGTTAGGTCGGAAAATTTTTAATTTATTTTTGTACATATATTACATAAATAAATATGAACATAAATAAATATGAACATAATAAAATAATAATATATTATGTTGTAACCTCGAAAGCAAAGTTTATTATTTTAATTTTATTAATTATCAATTTTACTATTTGTATTAATTTGTAGTTATAAGTAAAAGAGAGCAATAAAAAAGAGAGTAACATCTTAAGAACTGATTAAAAGTTATTTTAAAAATATTTTGGGACGAACACTAAATTTAATTGTTTCAAATTTTCTTTGAATATGTTGAATTATGCTGAATAAATAAGCAAATAATTTCTTTCTATTGATAAAATTTCATTAGATCATTAATTTTCGTAGCAATTAAAATTAGAAATTAAAAAATAAGAAATAAGAATTAAAAATTTCACATCACTGGCGAAATTTTATTATTGTTAGAAGCAAATTATGTAAAACAATGTAAAATTAGTGTAAAGAAAACATATAGTTTTCTTTAAACAGAATGTAATTGCCTGTTGCTAATTGCATAGTTTTTTTAAAGCAGTTATGTATCTTCTTCATGCTAATTGTTTTATTTATTGCTTTATTTTATGTACAGAAGTATTAAGATTTGATTATCAAAAAATTATTAATTTACAAGATATTTTTTGTTAAAACATGTTATAATAAAATATCTTGTAAATTATGATTTTTTGATAATTATATTTTATATCTGGATATAATATTTTTATATTCAGAATAACTAGAGATAATATTGTGTAACAAGAAATATATGATTCTATTTAAAAAAGTGACAAGTATACGAAGTCTCGACAGTGACTTCTTTAAATAAATTAATATCATAATAAATAAATTAATATCATATGGCTCCCTCAAAATCTTATAACTTTGAAACGATTTTTTCATATTTCCCATATTTTCCAAGATATTTTGATACAAAATGGAACATCCTGTATATATATGTATCCTTTTGTCTTGTAAATAAAAGATTTATTATAATGTTTTATATACAATGAATACAATTTTATAAATATAAAATTTTTATTTAATAATTAAAGAAATATTTTCAAAAATTTTACATAAAGTCTGTATGAGGTTAGATCTTGAAATAAAGCTTCATTCAAGTATTATGTCCAGCTCGAGATAATTATATTTTTTTTTTTAAAGAGAAAATGGATGGGCTAGGAAGGACGCTCCAAATACCCTCTCGCAGGTGGGCGCGCTGAGGCGTTCCTACGAATCGGACACACTGTGCAGATCCACGAGTGCGAGTCAACGTCTTGAAAAAGACGCTATGACTTTGACTGCGTGATGTGCGTCCGTCGGTCCGTAATTTAGGTAAAAGAATTTAATCTCTTTTGCCAGGGACAGGACCATGTGCGAATCTTGGGATAGCGGGGAATGAAAGAGGGAGGAAATAACTAAACGATGAAGAATTTTACATATAATTGATAATTTTAAAACGATTACAAGTTTAACTAACTACAAGATCCACGTCATTATTTCTTGTGTTGAAGTACATTTGCTTAAGGTATATTTACATTTGATCAAAAAAAAAAGAAAGGTGTTATAAATGTTTCTTTTTATGTTCGAGATGAGTAAAGGAACGGAGATTTTTACGGAAATTTATATAATATACATTGAATGTTCTAGAAAATTTACGGATGTATTATTTACTTTTCGTGTACAAATTCGATTATATTTGTATGTTTGTCTACATTCTAATTATTCTTATCTTACGTTGTTTAATATATTTAAATTTATATTTTAATATCTGTGTGTGGTTTCGGAGAGAAAGTCGG
This sequence comes from Pogonomyrmex barbatus, assembly GCF_055798465.1. Taxonomy (NCBI): domain Eukaryota; kingdom Metazoa; phylum Arthropoda; class Insecta; order Hymenoptera; family Formicidae; genus Pogonomyrmex; species Pogonomyrmex barbatus. Next base: position 1,000,389 of record NW_028297138.1, read on the forward strand.
ATTTCTGGTAGTGAGGTCTAGGGGAAGAGGGGAAGGAGTCCGGAGTTCGCAGAACTCGTCCAAGGATTCCTTAGTGAGGAAATCTGGATATTGGAAATTTGTGTCATGGCGCTCTGGGAAGAGTGCGCTGAAATCTGGGGGTGACCCAGATCGGATGGTCTAATCGGAGAATAGGATGGAGGAGACATGTACAGTGAATAGGGTCTGGTGCTGGAATAACTTGTGGTTTTTTTAGCGCGTGTAGAAACCTCGGATGTCCTTGACGAGAGGTAGTTGGCTGATCGATGAGCTCGCTTATTGCGACGATAACGGAGCCTCTTCAGGGTTCGCCTCCGTCTCTGAGCGTCGGAAAGAGAGGATGATGTAGATCTCACTAGAAGAAATGGATTAGTTGGAATATGAAGGAAATGTCATTGGCCATAAATCTTAAGACTATCTCTGAAATATTTCAGGAAACCGAGAGAGATCCAACGGAGGAGAGAAATGAAGAAGGGAAAGAGAAAATTGTAAGAGAGAAAAAAAAGAATAGATTTCCCGAATTATTTGGTGGCCATGAACCTGCTGAGTGCTCCGCAACGCATAGGGAGCCCGAGAGGTCTGACGGCCCAAGCAAAGAGAAGAAAAGAAAAAAAAAGAAAAAAAAAGAAAAAGAAAAAAGAAGTAGAAGTGTAAGGAGAACGGTAGAGAATAGAAAGGATGTAAGGGAGAAATGAGAAAATATAAGAAGAAACCAAAACTTATTATTAGAGAAAATTATACTATTATATTAATTTTACTATATGTAGTCAAACTTACTGTTGTTCTGGAATGCCGGAGACTTGGGACCTGCGAGATGATGAAGGTGGAAGTGGTGTCGTCAGGAAACTTGGTCACTTGATGAAAAAATATATTTCGATTGACACCGACTGATTGAATTACTGACAAACTGACGGACTGAAACTGTTCTGACCGTGTAAAAAAAAAAAGTAGCAGTACCTGCCGTGCCTTTAAGGACACTATATATATATATATATATATATATATATATATATATATATGATTTCGTTGAGGAAAACATCTGTACACATGTTCTTCCGCGATTAGAATAATAGGGATTATTCGCTTAGCCAAATTCTAGTAACCGACCCCCGGAAGAGATCAGTTGCGTAACCGTCGCGATCTAACAGCGTAACAGAACATGTGTCAACCGTTTATCCGCTTAATTAAATTCTAGTAACTGATACCCGAAAGAGAAAAATCGTGCAGTCGTCACGACGTAACACAAGAAACGCTATTTTAAAATTACAATCATTAACCCATAATCAATTTTTATTACTAAAATTTACAAACTTATTCAAATATGCATGGTATATATATGCACAAAAACGGTTTAGAATATAAACAACTTGAATTTGATACTCCTTTAGATTTCTGTTTTAAAAAAACAGTCAAAATCAATATGTGATATCTATGAAGTGTCTGTAATTACGCATGGTGCAAAAGGTCTGTCTGTATAACACATTTCTTTCACGATCACGATCTTTGTAATCATTATGAACCGTAAATATTGATACTGAAATTCATTACTTGTAAAGATAATGATTACAAAAGTATCATGGCTTAATTATATTACATTTTATCAAAAATATATGTTATTTATGTATTCATATATATATATATATATATATATATATATGTGTGTGTGTGTGTGTATGTGTATGTATATAAATAAATATAAATATATATAATAAATATAAATAAATATAAATATATATGAATATATATAAATAAAATAAAAGAAAAGTATTAATATTGTTACTTAAAAAGTCCTCAATTGGTAAAATATCTGAAAAACAATATTTGAGAAAAATGTACAAAGATTAATTCAAAAACATGTACAAAAACCGTAATAATAAAGTATGAAGGAGCTCTCAAGATTTTGAGATATTACATGGGTCTTTTTTTTATTACTCCTGTATATGTAACATAAAAAGCGCCTACGAATTATATATTATAATGTTATTCCTTGTAAAAATCTGAGTCGAAATGTTCTGAATCATTTTTTCTATTTTGCTTAATGAAGCAGTTATTACTGAGTGAAACTGATTACACATTGTCAGGCGCATTGACGTATGTCTGTCTAAAGGACGGCAGTGATTGAATCAGCTTCACTGCGTAATAACTGCTTCATTAAGCAAAATAGAAAAAAAAACGATTCAAGATGTTCCGACTCAGATTTTTACAAGGACTTTTACAATAAAAATTTTTATAAGGATTTTTACAATAAGACTATATAATTCATGGGCGTTTTTTATGTTACACCCTGTCAATAAGAGATAAACCAAACCTTAAGTAATTAGCTGCAATTAACTACTCTATAATCAAAGTTAAATAAACGATGTTTCGTAAATATAATATTTTGTTTTCTTTAATCATACAATAATTTGTTTTTAATTGTCCAAAGTATTCAGTATATACATTAACATATCATCAAAATATGACAATATTTGATGATTTTAACGGTTTAACAAACTCACTGCTATTTTATTATTACTTTTGATATTATTACTTTTATTATTATTATTATTATTATTATTATTATTATTATAAAACTCTTATTTCAAAATTCAATGTATTATATTGATTTGCTCTCTGCATAATCAGTGCAGTATAAGACGAAATTCAGTGCGAAGAATTAAGTGTGTGGACGGATACGGATAGCGTGTATACGTAGAGATTTATAATTATTTCTCAAAAAGGATATTTCGGAAAATAAGTTTATCATATATGATTGAATTCATATAAAAATAACCTTTAATTTGGTCATTAAAAAATTTCAAAATTAAAGATATAGATATGGAATGGTGGGGGAAACTTAAAAAAATCTTTTTTATTGTCTTTATAAAGTACTTTTGAAACGATTTAACTTTTGTATAAAACTTTTTTTCTATCTGTTATAATTTTGATATTCGCTTTGAAAGAAAAAAACCGACTTTTTTTAAAGAGGAGTTTTATCCCCTTAACATGCAACTCAGCACTTATAAAAAAATACGTGTCTCTTATTTTTGTCTATATTTTAACATATTCGAAGTTCATTAAAATCGGAGGAGGGGCACTTGGTTGTGTTCCCTTGTAAGAAAAAATAAGAAAAAATTAAGAGGAGAAGTGTCCATTTTATCGATTGGTACATTATTTCACTGAATAACGGATTTTTCGAGATTGTTCGAAATTAACTGCAACTCGAACTCGTTGCAACATGTACATTTGTTTATAGCAGCTGGATTATTGGCGCTTCTCTTAACATGCTGACACATACAATCGTCAATGCTATTCCTCTAAATCAAGACATTATCATAGATCTTTCGAATCGCAATTTGTTTAAATACATAGCAGCCGGAGTATCGGCGCTTTTTCTTAATACATACGTCAATTTCTACAAAAAGCCATTTTTTCTAGCAGCTCTTCCTAGACAAAAAAAGAAAAAAACCCACTCCCCTCGGCAGCACATTTCAAAGGACCATCGATAAAGGATTCCCCGTGCCTACGAGGTACCCCCTCTCCTTTATCCCGCGTTTACGAGTTACTCCGCACACCTGCACCCTGCTCGGAGCTCCTGGGTTAGAACTGGCCCCTTATATCTACTTAATTCACTATTTTAATTGAAATTGGCTGGAAAGATATCCTTTATAGTCTATTCCTTTAAAATTCCGATAAGTTTATAAAGAAACCTTCTTCCATTTCTTATGTGATACATAATCTTAACAAAAGAAAATCGTTAATGAACTGATGTTTTGTAGTTCGTATTGTACATATTTTAAAATGTTTTGCGATAAAAAAAGTTCTATAATTGATAATATTCGATTAAAACATAAATAAAATGTTAATTTTTCATAAGAATCGGTTCTCAAAAAAAAATGAAAGTAATCATATTAAAAAAACTAAAAGAACTAGCGACAGTGATATAAGTGAATGTTTTTCAAAGTTATTAAATTGTATTTATATATGTTGTTTGTTGTAAATTGTATATATATTGTATATATTGTATATATACAATATATATTTTATAAATAAAATAATAACGAGAATTTCAACAGTGTCTTCTAGTATTTTATATTAAAACATAGTGCAAAAATGATATCGGTTGCTTTTTTTGGACAATCTGTACCTTCAATAATGATTTTATAAGTTTTTTAAAAATAATGTACATCTTGAGAATCCATGTTAGACAAATATATTTGCTAAATAAAATGACAGATAACATATGAAGAACGAAAATCATTGCACAAGTTTTTCGTCTAAAGAAATCTTCAGAAAAGTTTCAGAAAAGCTCCAGAATTGTTCAGCGAAGAGCAACTTTTTGAAGAAACAGAAAATTTATGGCGCGTATTATAGAATAACCGTAAATGCAATGAAACTTATGTTATATATGAATAAAATAAAAAATCTTAAAAGTGCTTTTCTCGAAATCATGTTTTTCGAACTCATGTAAATGATAAAACATAATCAAGATAACCTTAAAATTTTTCCTTTTGTTCCTAATAGTTTTGCGTAGCTGGAACTACTAATATGTTTTTACAATAAAATTTCGATTTTTTTATGAACAAGAAAGTAATAAATTTTATGGATGAAAATCAAAATTCTTTAAAATAGCCATTTTTATATAATTCCGTGCATTGATTTTGCCTTAGTTTCAGTCATATTCATATATCTGATAAAAATCGAAGAAATTTTGATTTCAGATGATTTTCAGAAGCTCAATCACTCCTATAATAGAGACATGTTTTTCTAGTTTCTTATTTTGATTTATTTATATATTTATATATTATTTTTTTACATTAATATTATTGCACTCATAAAAAGCGGCTCTTAGAAGCGAGCAGTATCGAGCATTGATTTGAGGTAAATGAGCGATACGCTCCTTAACGATGAAGTTAAGTTTGTCGATTTTTAATTTGTTGTTATGGCGGAGCAATTTGGTTCGTTCGAACGCTTCTCACTGTATTTGACTAAAGCTTCTTTTTCTTTCTTTCGTAAACAAAGTATTGTTCTTTAAAAGAGAATTTTTTTATATTAATATTTATATTCTGGTTTTTGACAATTACATTTGTCACTTCAATTCAAATATAAAATAAAAAATAAATAAATAAATAAATAATAAATATAAACAATAAAAGTGGAAAAATATAATTTATAATTAAAAACATTGCTTATTTCTTTTGTAAAATTAAAATATATTATTAGAAAATTAACTGTATTAAATATAAAATATGTAGACAATCGAAAGATGTATATCACACAATAATGTAGTGGCACAATACGTAAGATAAGCGATCATAACGCCACGAGTCCCACATTCAAGTCCTAATAATTGTAAGCGATTTTTTAAAGTACAATTTAAGTGAAATTATAATTAAGATTTTTAGGAATAGAAAGAATTGGCATTTTACTTTTTAAGAAGAACACAAAAACATTTATAGAAAAAAATTGTGATTAAAAAAATTATCTAGTACTTAGGTATCCCTGACAGAATTCTGAGTTAAGAATGATATTGTTGAGAGATTAGGATACCTATAATAAGAGGATACCTATAAAGAGAAGATAAATAATTATAAACGGAAAGAAATTTTTTGTTTTATTTCCTGTTTAGTCACTGTCTAATCTAGGCTAGATAGCTATTAGTTTTTTATGTCTAGTTATTAGCCAATTTATTTTGTATTATCACTAGGAGAAGTGAGCATTACATTTCTGGTTAACTAAAAACTTAACTAAAAAACTAGACATATACTATGTGAGACACAGTTTTTCTATGTCATGACTAGATACATATGAGTTCCAATTTCTACTCGGATAACAGATTTATTAAATGTTGATTGTAGTCTTTCCAATCAATTATTTCTTAATGCATATTATTTTACTTGTACAAATTTTTTTAATTAATTGAACATAAAATAGTAAAGTTGTCAAGTTTCTAGGAATTTTTTATTTTATAACTTATCAACACGTTTCAAAGATTTATCGAATGACAAATGAAATATTAACCTGAACTACATCTTATAAAAAGTCATATGTTGTTAAGTTAATTATATGTTGGATACAAATAGGTCATGCTATAATTGAATATACATCCAATGCATATATACCTGATATTTGACATGCGTGTATGTGTTATATTGTTGTTTATTGAAAAAGGTACAATCTTAATTTAAGGAAAAAGGCGTTATCAACCTTATATATACGTATACATAGATATATTCATAGAGAAAAGACTTTTTACTACCTTTTACTATTTCAAAATAGATAGATATTTTTTGGGAATTTCTAACAGAATTATAAAAATTTTCATACATCACATATACATATACATCATGTGCATACAATTATTCAATATTTTTATCATTATTTTTATATGCACACGCACATGAATACGCTCATGCACACCTATACGTACTCACATACTGTATCTCACCCTAATTAAATTTCTTAAATTTTGATTTCTTTTTCTTGATTTCTATCGATCTTACAAGAGAAAAAAAAACAAAACAAGAAAGAAATATATGCGCTACTACCTCTTTCACATTCTTTTGACTTTCAGGCGTGACTTTAACATATTCAATTGAATCGTGATAATGTATAACATTTATATATTTAAATGAATGGTGCGCATTTTAATAATGTCTCTTGTAATGTCCCAAAAATGATTTATTTCATTCCAAAAATTACTGTGACTAAAATTGCAATATCCAATCGAAATGAAACATATCCAATTGAATCGTGATCATGTAAGAATCACTTTTTAAAGTAAATTTTCTTTTAAATATTTAAAGAAAAAGTGATTCTTACATGATCACGATTTAATTGGATATGTTTCATTTGGATTGGATATTGCAATTTTAGTCGCAGTAATTTTTGAAATGAAGTAAATCATTTTTGGGACATTACAAAAGATTATTAAAATGCGCACCAAAAGAGAGAGAGATAAATAGCAAAGTATTTTTGAAAGATGGTTTTTCCATTTTTGATTGCTATTTTATATTGTCGCGAGCGCCGAGAACGCAATCACGCCCATCGCTGACAAAGCAGATTGCGGCAAGCGATACTTTAATTATTATTTTATTAAGCGATAGCGATTACCAACGCTACCGTGCTAATCGCGCAATTATTGTGTAACCACTCCACCGTCCAACTGCTAACCGGATTGCGCGGCTCTTACGCGGAAATCCGCCGCGCGACCCAGAAATATACCGCGAACGCTGACGAACATTTTGATGACACGGCAAGGACCGGCTGCCTGGAATAGGATAAAAACGGGAGACCGATACTAGGAGGGAGTCGTCGAGATCCGCCGTGCCGTCACGTTTGTCGTGGTCCGAATTAAAAGGGACAACCTGTATCAATTTTTTAATAAAGTTTATTTAATATCGAACAAAGTGGTGAGCGCCTCTTTCCCGCCGACTCCTTAATCGATCCCCGAAACGACCCGCACAACATTTCTGGTGGCAGCGGTGGGATCGTTTCGCAGCTACACCCAGTCATCTGGAAGGAACAAACGATCGAATTCAAGGAAAAGGCCGGAAAAGAAGTCGACATCCCTGCGGCGAGAAAGAGCCGGTAAAGCCACAACGCAGAGCATATCAGTGACACCGGAGAAGCCACGACCTACCGCAACAGCCAGCGCCACGTCACAAACATGCGAATTGCGAGCGTAATGTAAGTCATAGAAAATTAAGGCAAGCGCATTAGATAGCGAGAGAAGCGTGTAGGTAGATGTCGAACGAGGGAGTTAACCAAACTTCCGCCCAAAGAAACACGTCGTGGTACATAGCGCGTCAGCCAGCCGAGCGCTCAGGCCGAGCTCTCCGAGCCTCGAGCAGACAAAAATTCACGCGATCCGCGCGATAACGTACGCCGCGATTTAAGTAATTATTATTCCGACGATAGTCTGATGAGTCAATCGGAATTATATCCGAACATTGTAATTGAACGCGTGTTTTTGCTTAGCGACATAGATAATAGTCTATTACCGAGTAGTGAAAGACGCGACGACGCTCTATTACAACCCACAGACGCGAGATCTGACCATAGCGACGGCACGAACGCAAGTAACCTTAGCCGCGGAGAATTTTCATTGACATCTTACGATAGTAGCGTTCGATCCAACCGAATTTTACACCGCCTCACGAAACATAAATCCAGCGGAAATAGCAAATCAACCCTCGGGCACACCGTTAAAACTGATCGTGGAAGAACAACAAGCAGTAAACAGAGAATTGGACGACGAAGTAAAAAGAATGAGCCACTTTAAGCCAGGCACACTGGAAATCTGACTCGGCGGAAGCTTCGCACGACGCGCGAGATGCAATGTTGGTCGAGTTGATAGAAGGCATGCGAGCACTACAGGGCCGCATAAATCAACTAGAAGTCGTTAATTACGATCGGAGTACAGAAAATGACGAATCGATAGAAATGACATACGGGCGTACACGGGATGATGTCCGAAATTCGCGAGACCCCGCACATACGTTTATGAAACTAAAAGAAGTCCGCGATATGATTCCGGAGATGGACGGATCATCGCGGAATCAAATTCAAAAATTTTTAAACGCAAGCACGTACGCGATGAGCGAAATAAATCCTGCCGACGAAAAATCATTATTAAAAGCGATCTTGTGCACGAAACTAACAGGGAAAGCCATGCACTATTTCCAAACAAGGGATATATGCACGTTCATGCAACTGAAGCGCGAGATCGAGATGTGTTATTTGGCAAAGCGTAGCACTACGCACATTCAGCGAGAGTTTAATATAACCCGCCAAAAACCCGGGGAAAGCGCGCGAGAATACGGACTCCGCGTTGACGAACTAGCAATGGAACTCTATCAATCTATGGTAGAAGGACGCGAGCACACCGCGGAGCAACGAAAGGCAATCCTAGATACGATACAAGAATTAGCCCTAGAAAATTTCCAAATAGGATTACATGACGAGATACAAACAATAGTACGATCCAGGAACTATACGAATTTAACTGCCGCGATGCTAGACGCGACAGCCGAGGAAAAATTAAAAGGTAGCCAACCTACAAAAATGTACAATAACGAGAAAGCAAGAAGCAATCAAGAACAGTATAGAAACCGCAATCAAAAATTGGAGTGCCACAAATGTGGTAGGCTAGGACATTTGGCGCGCGACTGTCGTTCAAGCTGATACACAAACAAATATCCGCTACCGCGAGCCGAACGATCGGCGAATGTAAATAATATCGAGAAATACTGCTCGTACTGCAAAAAGGCAGGCCATAAGCGCGACGAATGCTGGTCACTGAACAGCCGCCCGAGAAAGGGGCAGCCGAGATGCACGAGACAGGATAATGAAAAAGGGCGACAAATAAATACCGCTGTAATAATGAGAAAGAGTAAGCAGCAAAGGGGGAGCGATGACCTATCGTTCACGAGCAGTGGCGACGACGAAGAAGAAGAGAAACCGAGAACAAAGATAACGCGAACCGCAAGCATCAAGTGACACAGGTGAATACGTCTCATACAAACGCCACGTTAGACTTGATTACCCTGCCGATGCGAGAGACAAAAAAGGGAAAAACAAGTTTCCTCCTCGATATAAGCGCCACTTTGACATTAATAAAAATAGGGAATCTAAAGGGAAACACACTAATGCGCGAAGAGCGTTTAGCCCTAACCGGAGTTACGGGCCACAAGATACACACACTCGGAAAGATAAGAGCAACGATAACGCTAGGAGACCGAGAGATACGGCACACTATGTATGTGGTAAGAGATGACTTCCCAATAAATTATGAGGGGATACTGGGACTAGATTTTTTGAATAAACAGCAAGCGAAATGCGATCATGGGAAAAAACAAGTCCGTATTGGCAACACAACTTTCAAACTCTATCTGTACAAGAAAACCATGTTAACGCCTCGCAGTGAAACCATAATTCAGGCGGTAACCGATCGGAATAGCATTGGAATAGTAAATGCAGTCGAAACCAAACCCGGAGTTTTCATAGAAAATTGTTTGGTCATACCAGAAGAAAACGTATGTCCAATAAGTGTGATAAATACCACGGGAGAATCCGTGGAGATAACAACGCCGCTAGTCACGATGGACGAGATAAAGATAAAAGACGCCGCACACATGTATACCATGGAGGTGTCAAGTAATGAAATGAGCGACGAGCCCATTCAAGCTTGTAAAGAAAAATTGGACAGACAAATGCGAACCGAGCATTTAAATAAAGAAGAAAAGAAAACCTTGCATCAGATTTGCGAAGATTTCCGTGATATCTTCCACCTAGAAAACGACCGCCTATCGTACACTAACGCAGTAGCACATGAAATAAATACGCGAGCAGATAGCGCGGTGAATGTCCGACCATATAAATTACCGGAGAAGCACAAGGCAGAAGTAAATAAACAGATAGCGAAAATGCTGGACGACGAGATAATCCGTCCCAGCACGAGTCAGTGGAACGCACCCTTACTAGTAGTACCAAAGAAATTAGACGCATCTGGAGAGCGAAAACTACGAATAGTTGTGGATTTTCGGAAGTTGAATGACTTAACAATTGGCGATTCTTTCCCGCTCCCGAATATCACTGACATACTAGACCAACTAGGAAACGCGAAATACTTTACAACATTGGATTTAGCATCGGGATATCATCAAATCTCGGTGCATGAGGAACACAAACAAAAAACAGCATTCTCCACACCTTACGGGCACTACGAATTTAATAGAATGCCTTTTGGATTAAAAAATGCGCCTGCAACATTCCAGAGACTTATGAATTCCGTACTAACCGGATTACAAGGCCTCAAATGCCTAGTCTATCTAGATGACATCGTAATATATAGACCAAATTTGAAAGAGCATAACAAAAGACTAATTGAAGTATTCAAAAAACTAAGAGACTACAATCTGAAACTACAACCGAATAAATGTGAGTTTTTAAGAAAGGAGGTGACATACTTAGGACACATTATCTCCGAAAACGATATAATACCGGATCCTGCGAAAATAATGGCCGTAGCAAACTTTCCAATACCAAAACGGGTAAAAGATGTGCAATCCTTCATAGGATTAGCCGGTTATTATAGAAGATTCATCGAGAATTTTTCGAGGATAGCGAAACCACTGACAAAACTAACAAAAAAGAATGAGAAATTCTTGCTTGGACAGCAGAACAATAGAACGCATTCGAAACATTAAAAGAAAAGTTAACGACCAATTCTTCTTACCCGGTTTAGTTTACCCGGACTTCACTAAACAATTTATAGTAACGACAGACGCATCCGGATACGCCATCGGAGCAATATTGTCGCAAGGGCCAATAGGTCAAGACCGATCAATTGCATACGCAAGCAGAATTCTGAATAAAGCGAAACAAAACTATAATACAACAGAGAAAGAATTGCTAGCCATAGTATGGGCCGTCAAACACTTTCGACCGTACCTCTATGGAAGAAAATTTCAAATAATTACAGATCACAAGCCATTGATCTAGCTATTTAGTATAACAGACCCTGGTTCACGATTAATCAAATGGAGACTCAAATTAGAAGAGTACGACTATGAGGTGGTACACAAGGCCGGTAAAGGCAATACAAATGCTGACGCGCTCAGCAGAAACCGATCGCGCCTGACACACAGATAAACAGCATCGAGCGCGACAAGGAAGAACGCGAATATAACAAAGAAGACAAGGAGCAAATAATGTACGAATATCATAATGCCCCCCTCGGAGGACATCAAGGCGTAACACGTACCGTAAATCGAATATGACTAATGCACAACTGGCACGGGCTAATACGAGATGTGCAAGAATACATCGCCAAATGTGAATATTGCCAGAGAAACAAACTGAGCAAGAAAACCAAAATGCCTCTAGTATTGACCGACACGGCAGAAAGACCGTTTCAAAAATGCGCCCTGGACATCGTAGGACCACTCACGGTCACCATGAAAAGAAATAAATACCTACTAACATTTCAAGACGACTTAACAAAATTTAGTAAAGCAATACCGATATCAGACCAGGAAGCAAACACGATTGCCAAAGAGTTCACCACAAAAATAATATGCGAATTCGGAATACCGGAGACAGTACTGACAGATCAAGGAACGAACTTCGTCAGTGAAATGTTTAGGGATGTATGCACCCTCCTAAAAGTAACAAAAATTCAAACAACCGCGTACCATCCTGACAGCAACGGAACCTGGAGAGATCGCATAGAACTCTGATCGAATATTTAAGGCACTATATAAACGAGGATCAAACCAACTGGGATGAATGGATCCCATACGCGATGTTCACGTACAATACGATACCGCATACGGGCTATACACCGTTCGAATTGATGTACGGGTACCGAGCAACATTACCTGCGGCCCTGACAGCACCGCCGAAACCATATTATACATACGATAACTACGCGCAAGAACTAAGAGAACGACTCAGAGCCACACAGAAAGTAGCAAAAGAACATATTCGCGAAGCAAAACAAAAGGCAAAAAACTATGCAAATAAAAATATGAATACTAAAACTTTCAAAGTAGGAGATAAGGTCCTCCTGCATGACGAAGCAGTGCACAGAGGACGTTCGAAGAAATTGGAAGCACCATAGATAGGTCCATGTCAAATAATCGAGAAAGCCTCTGATGTTAATTACAAAATTAAACAGAAACAAAAAATTACGACAGTGCACGCAAACCGACTCAAACTATTCATCGAAGACTAGCAAACAACGCATACGAATAATTACCCGCGAAAAGCAAAAAGCAAAAGCAATAAAATAAAGACATTAATAATAAAGACAGCATAAATTAGAGTTAGTAAAAAGAAAAAACACAGGACTCACCAGTCACGCAGGACGGCGACGAACCGTTGCCCGGTGGCAATGCAAACTTGCACCCGCAAAGAATCGCGGGGGTAGAGCCCCTCGCAGATGGGCGGAGGAGGCGCAGGAGACCTCTCGACACAGATTGCTCGTGGAGCACGGGGACGATATTTCTCCGCCCAGACGACCGTGGACGGCCATCTGAACGACATCCTCAGCGCCACACGTTGGGCCGCCAGGCGATATGACCGCCGCACGCATGACTCGCCACACATAATGGGAACATGCTCCCGACCACACCTAGTGCACTGCATAATGGAAAACCCAAAGAACAAACTAAAAACCTTCCACGACGCGCAACGGACCACGGTCGACGGCAGACTGAACAAAATAATTTATAATATTAAACGTATCACACAAAAAAATGCATGACTAGGATTCACGGAAAAGTAACCTGAGCCTTTAACTTGCAGGATGCTTCTTGTGTGGAGAAGAGCAGTACAAGCGATACCTGATTCTCGGCATGCTCTTGACTGGGAATTGTTCTCGCACCAGCCAGGAATCTACTACAAAGAAATCGGTCAGCTGAGATAGGCTGAATCGGCATGGAAACTAGTGATAAAACTGAGCACAAAAGAATTAGAGATCAGACATCAGCAATTACAAGATTATATTGAGGAAACTGCAATATAGTATCGAAATATTATGAGGATAATAGAAAAAGAAAATACCAAACTGATCACGCTGTTGACACAAGTAAAAACGCTATACAAAACGACAAAACTGACAAACGACGAAGACTGCTAGATGCGATCGGGTCGAGCAGCAAAATATTGTTCGGAACGATGGATGCCGACGATCAGAAACTAATAGACGAGCAAATGCAAACGAACAAACTGCAGCACGCAGTAACAAATCAAATAAGAGTAATCAACGCCACAATAGCGCACTTGGACGAATTAGAAAATACGCTAAACTATAAAATCTGATAATGAGTGCAACAAAACGACTAGAGCAATGGTTGACCAAGTCCATACTACAGGCAGACGTAGACGAACACTTATTAATCCTGACAACAATAATGAATGATTTAACGAAAGACACGGAAAATGTAATAAATTACCTGACATACAGGAAAAACGGAATGATACTGACATGACTATTACCCATCAAACACATAATAAGCCCTCAGAAGAGCGGCTACACAATTAACCATGGGATTACACTTTCCCTTTAAAATCCAGACTGAGCACTGGCAGACAATACACATACATTACTTTTAGCGCGTATTCAGATGGTCCATACATACACACAATCTTGCGATTTCCGGTAGTAGCATACCCTACATTTAAACTAGTTAAAGCAATACCGTTACCGATACATGATTACGCGAATGTATTCGCCTACATAAAAATAAACCATCCTTTGTTAGCTATAGATAAAGAGAATCACCACTACAAATTACTAGAGGAAGTAGAGTTAGAACGCTGCATACGAGAAACAAACACATACACATGCGAACAGAACTTCGCGACATATTATGCGGAAACAACAGCACCATGCGAGGTGCAAATATATACACATACACCAGGACAGCTCAATTACTGCGAAAAGAATCATATGATATCTAACACACCATTGTGGATAGCATTGACGGAGGAACAAGCGTGGCTCTACTCCACGGCATGTAAGCAGGAAATTAGCATTAAGTGCATTAAAAGCAAATAGAAGAGAAAATTATATTAGAAGAAACCGGAAAAATAAAACTAAAAGATAATTGCAAACTAATCACACCAAACGTAATATTAAAAGCGCGAAAAATTGAGGGAATAAAATATATCCAAAACTACCTCCTCGAGTACAATATAACATTAGAAATAAAAAATAGAGACACAGATAAGAATAAGCTAGCGAAAACCGACACGTTACGACAAATAATTAAGAACCCCGTAGATTTAACTAAGTTAAGCGTAAGTCTAGAAGAAATAAGAGAAACTCTAGAAGATAGCGATTATAACTTACTCAAAAATAAATACACTGTATACTCTATGGGAACAGGCACCTGCGTAGTAATAATAATCATAATAGGATTAATAACATGGCGCACAAACAAAAACAAAGATAAAAAACAAAAGAAAAGCGAGATGACCGCACAGAGGCGCCGCGACGATGTTATGTTATATTAGTCATAAGCATATGATTATATTACAGTTACGCGACAACATATGTAAACTAGCAAGTAAAATCACCTTCCATCGAAGGGGGAGGGATGTCGCGAACGCCGAGAACGCAATCACGCCCATCGCTGACAAAGCGGATTGCGGCAAGCGATACTTTAATTATTATTTTATCAAACGATTACCAACGCTACCGTGCTAATCGCGCAATTATTGTGTAACCGCTCTACATGAAGCAACTGTTAACCGGGTTGCGCGGCCCTTACGCGGAAAGCCGCCGCGCGACCCAGAAATATATCGAACGCTGACGAACATTTTGATGACACAGCAAGGATCGACCGCCTGGAACAGGATAAAAACGGGAGACCGATACTAGGAGGGAGTCGTCGAGATCCGCCGTGCCGTCACGTCTGTCGCGGTCCGAATTAAAAGGGACAACCTGTATCAATTTTTTAATAAAGTTTATATTCGATATTTATTTAATATCGAACAAAGTGGTGAGCGCCTCTTTCCCGCCAACTCCTTGATCGATCCCCGAAACGATCCGCACAACAATATCCACCATTTTAAAATAAAAAGCCAATTAAAAAATCGGCTTTGACAGAGCAGAACTTTGTGCAAAATTGAATAAGATAATTAATTAAAAAAAAAACATCAAAATCGGTTAAGATTTGAAGGCTATAGCCTTTTTTGAAACACGCTTTCTCGTATGGGCTCACTGTGCAGCGACGGGCGACGGATCCCGCATCATGGGTCCTTGCCCCGTGACGTCATTCCCCTTTCCAGGGCACGCACGCACCCCCCCCCCCACACCCACACGAACGTACCATTTATGTATATCTTACTAACACATAGTGATTTTTTTTTCGATTGACGTTCAAAGTGGTTGATAATAGTTTGATTGACGTTGATAGTAATTTAAATAATCATTGATAGTCGTTCGATAATGTGCTAGTGGCACAATGCAGTTCATTCGAGGGGGCTCGAGCCATGCTTGATGCAATCTCTCCTGTCGTGCTCCAGGAGGATTATTTGTTGTATATTTGCCAATGGCGTTGGAGGGTGTCGCCGCTGCAGTCCGATCTGCATCCATTGAGAGAATAGGACCATCATCTCTCTGGAGTACCGGTCGTGGGGATTCGAAAGAATACATGTATATGTGTATATTGTAATATATATATATATATATATATATATATATATATATATATATATATGTATCATTGTATTGTTGACGTGTTATTTTAAACACGTCTATTTGCGATAAATATCATCACATGCCTCGGTAGTCGAAAAGATAAGATGTCTGCCTGGTAAGCAGGAAATCCAGGTTCGATTCCTGGCTGAGGTGGTATTTTTCCGCAAAATAATTACGAATTTTCACGACTGGTTCGTGGTCGGGCCCCGCCGTGACGCACACCCTCCCTTCTTATTTGGGAAACGCAGAGTGAGAAACCCCCCTCTCCCGTGGGTCTTTGTCCCATTGACGTCATCCCTCTTCCCAGGGCGCACACACACATACATGAATGTACTATATATGTATACTCACTAACACATAGTGATTTAGAATCGGCCTATTATACCTACTATGGACATATGGCATCCAACTGTGAGGTTGCTCTGCCTCTAATTCAAATATAGAAATTTTAGAAAAATTTCAGGCCAAAATTCTTAGAATAATAATAGACCCGTTCCTTTCAAACGAAATTATCAGACCTGAATATAAAAAAGTAATAACAAATTATGCATTGAAATACGCTGATAGACTGAACGCACATCCTAATCAACTTGCGACTAACTAAGCTACTGACTGAAACAGCAGACGAACGTAGATTTAAGAGAGACAAGCCGTTAGACTCAACAAACGGATACAATGAATACAATTAATGTAGTTAGATAACTAGTAATTTCTAGAGCTAAAATGACTGTATAATTGAAGGGACGTATTTTGCTGGGACTACTCCCACATGCTATTTAATAATAAAATTTACTTAATGTCATAGCTGATAGATTGTAAATAGGAGTCAATAAAAAAAAATATTTCATGATCAATCATATCAATACATTTACCAATTATTCTTTTCTATCCCTGAATCTTCTCCTTCTTATTTTCCACACCTGTTTTATCACTGTTCTTTTTTCTCCTTTTTACTCTAATTTTTACCAGCACCTTTTGAAATGACTTTCAACTTGAATAATACGATTGAATGCGTTGCAAATGACATATTGCGCATGATTCATTTAAACACAGCATTTTATGCAATTTTGTTACATGCGAAAAGTTATAAACTTATTGTGGAACTTTTTTTTGCTTTGGAGATTGAATATCCATGCGAAAAAGTATAATCATTTCGTTTTGCGCACAGGGCAATGAGTTGTTCGACTATCCCAAGTAAAATCTATGCATAGAAAACTGTAAATATTCCCTATCTAATATATATATCTAAGCAGACGATACGATATTTTTTATGTATCAAAGTGAATGGTGTTTATACGAATGATATAGGATTCCAAATGGAATAAAGGTCCGAAAACAATATATCTCCAATTTCGTTGAAACTTTGTGAAAAATTTATTTTTTTATTAAAACGAAAATTTCGATAAGAATTTGTAATTCATTAAATTATAAATAATAAGTTTAAATTATCCGCTTTTATGTTGCTCAATTAAATTCTAGTTAATTTCTGTAACGCTATCTATTCTAAGAGCACCATTTTTGTTTTGTGTGTGCAGCGCATGCGTAAGCAAATAAAAAAGTTCAGTTAAGTTAAAAAGCTCGTAGCGTTCACCAGTTTTGTTTTTAGTTTTCGGTTTTTTTTTGCACATCTTTTGAAATAAAGGCATAATATTACAGTGCCATTAGTTATTATTGCTTTATTTATTAGGTGTACAAAAAAGTTCTGAGCTTTTTTTTGTAAAATTCAATCTTTATTCAAAAACAAACAAAAAAATATTAATCAGCGAAATATTCCTCGTTTGCATCAACGACCTTTTGCCATTTTTTGGGTAGCTTGCGAATTCCTTGACGATAGAAGCTCACCGGCTTCGAAGCGATAAAGTCATCAATGCATTTTCATATCTCTTCAAATCTCACGAAATGTGTATCAGCCAAACGATGCTGCAGCGACCGGAGTAGGTAGTAATCGGAAGGCGCCATGTCTGGGCTATACGCCGCGTGCGGGACAAGTTCTCAGCCTAACGCAAAGATATGGTCCTGAGTCACTTTCGCAACATGTGGTCGAGCAAGTCATGAAGCAAGATCACTTTACGACATCCTTGGCCAGTAAATGGCCTCTTTTCTTCGAATATGGAAAATCGAATATGCTCTTTTGTTATTGGTTTTGTTATCGTGAACACTACTGATTTTTGAGGTTATGTGCATCAAACGCCAAATCGTATGGCATTTTAGAAGGCCAAATATCAACGCTTTAAAACCGCAAAAGGGCGAAAAGATACATAAAATTTAAATTGTTATTTCGGTTGTATGAAATCTAAAGCTCAGAACTTTTTTGTACATCTAATAATACGACTGAGAAAGAGCTCCTAGCGATAGTATGAGGAGTAAAATACTTCCGATCGTATTTATACGGAACAAAATTTAAAATAATCATCGATCATCGATCATTAATTTGGTTATTCAGCGTTATAGACCCTGGATTGATCGAGATTGATACGATGGAGACTTAAGTTAGAAGAGTGTAACGATACGCGCATCGTTTCTAGTTGTGCGACCGCGCGCCCGTTACCGAACACGCCAACCGACGCGCGCATTACCGAACATACCGACCATTGCGCGCGCAACCGAGCACGCACACGCCACGTGCGTACCGCACACCGCCGACGACCCGCGCACCGTTTCTTGCTAAATTGTTAACAACAAAGAACAAACGCGGCCGGGTATATAAACCCAGCCGAATCCGGATAAAAGAACCAGACCGACTCCGATCTGTCCGTATCCCTGTCCGGAAACCGAGAGGGATTCTTGATCTTCGCCGAGCATACTCGACGTCCGACATCCTAGAGCCGCACACAGTGAGAAAATGGGACAGAGTATTGTCTTACTGAGAAGGGGTTGTCGGACGTCGAGTATGCTCGGCGGATGTCTCCGTCAAGCATACTTGACTCTCGCTTCCCTCGAGACAGAGCATTCTCAGTCTCGCATTCTCAAGGCTTCCTTACCAACGCTACGAGCAAACCGGGACGGAGCATTCTCAGTCCTCGACGAGCATACCTGTCACTCGTTCCCCTCTATCTTCTATTCCGAGACGGAGCATTCTCAGTCTCATCAAGCTCGCCAGTACACGAGCACATGGGACGGAATATTCTCGGTCCCCGACAAGCATACTTGCCTCTCGTGCAAAATTCGCGAAGCGGAGCGAGCATTCTCGCTCCAAACTTTCAAATACATATCGATCGCGGCCCGCACCATTGACGCTAACACTGAATCATCGCTCGACCAATCGCATGCCGGCGCAGCCCGACACGAGCCAATCTCTCGTTCCGACGCACGCGTCATGCACTCCATACACATCACGCATATCGCGTGCGCACTACGAACTTCGCGGTCTGCCGTACATCACGCCCGTCAGCAAGTACTCCCGGCGAGCTCACCGCTGTGTATCCACCTGGTTCGATACAAATAAAATATACTCTTACCAAATAATTAACACACTTTTATTACTTCACCGAACCCGGCAACCGACGAGCACGTCCGCGCACTCTTTATGAATATCATGTTGCGCCGACAGGAGAACATTAGAGAGTCGTACGAACATTGATTGTGAATCGAATTAAACTATTACATAATTGGCGCGGTATAACGCGATGTAGAGGATTATATTAGTAAATGCGAACTCTATCAGAAAAAGAAAGTAAACCAGAAAACCAAAATGCCAATGACTATCAGAAATACACCGAAAAAACCATTTGAAAAATTTGCGCTCGATATAATGGGATTATTAATGGTTACGAATGGAGGAAATAAATACATTTTAATATTTCAAGATAATTTGTCGAAATTTAGAAAAGCGATTTCGATAGAGAATCAAGTCACCAAAATAATTGTCGAACAAGGGATTCCTGAAAAAATTCTGACTGATCAAGGCACGAATTTCATGAGCGAAGTATTCAAAAATACGTATAAATTACTGAGGATCAACAAAATTCAAACGACAGCTTATCATCTCGAAAGCAATGGAGCATTAGAACATTCGCATAGAATTTTAATAGATTATCTTCGACACTATAGAATTTTAATAGATTATCTTCGACACTATGTGAACGGGAAACAAACATTACTGGGACGATTGGTTGCCCTACGCAATGTTTGCGTGTAATATACCCCCACACTGCGACAGTATTTGCACTATTTGAATTAATAGGCATCGGGTGGAACTATCGACAGTTCTAATTAAACCACCTAAAATAACCTATAATCTTATGATGATTATGCACTAGAATTACGAAAAAAGATCCGTGCAACGAACCAAGTAGCAAGAAAATGCTTAAAACCAGAAAAGATTAAATCACAACAGTACTCGAATGTGATTGCAGTTATCGAACTGCAAAAATGAAAACATTTAAATTAGGTGATCAGGTCTTACTGTATGATGAAACGATTAGAAGAGGACGTACAAAAAAGTTGGAAGCGCAATGAATAGAATACGTAATAACTGAAAAACATAACGATACAAATTATATGATAAAAAGAGGACGCAAGACGTTCCGATTACACGCAAACCGTTTAAAACCGTTTGTGGGAAGCTAAGTCGCGAAATCTCCAAGGTAAGAAAAATAAATAAGAGAATGAGAAAGGGGATACACATAAAATACAACATACAAACAAAAATAATAGTAACACATACAAACTGAACTTACCTTATCATTACGGCGGCAACATCTCTACATGTCGCTGCCTGGTGATATTACACATTATCACGAGGATGTATATATGTATATCATTGTGATATATATATATATATATATATATATATGTGTGTATCATTGTATTCTTACGTATTATTATATATTTCTAAACACAGTATTGGTGTATTGGTTTATTGGTGTATTATTTGTTCAACGGAATTACTAGCGTGTATCAGAGGCACATAGAGCTGTCATAAGATTTTAATAAGTCACTTGGCGGATTTACCATGAGACCAAAGTTTTAAAAAATCATTTTTGTAATTTTAACAATTTCTTCCATGTCATTAATTACCATTAACAAATTTGATTGGCTATTCTTTATTTATGTATTTGTGTATTTATGTATTTGTGTATTTATGTATTTATTTATGTA
The DNA here is from genome assembly GCF_055798465.1 of Pogonomyrmex barbatus. Taxonomy (NCBI): domain Eukaryota; kingdom Metazoa; phylum Arthropoda; class Insecta; order Hymenoptera; family Formicidae; genus Pogonomyrmex; species Pogonomyrmex barbatus. Next base: position 1,021,699 of record NW_028297138.1, read on the forward strand.
TTTATTTTCAAGTTCTTGTTTGTTCCTTTGTTTTTGACACTTTATATCGTTACAAGTTCAATTTCTTTAACTAATGACAATTTTAACTAATGGCATAGTTTTTTACCTTTTAACTTATTTTTAAATTAACTCCAGGTGGATTTGATTTTTGTTGAACTTATCACATATTACTATTTTCATTAGACACATTACTCTACTGCATCTTACACTCGTGAGGGGTTTCACGAGACGACAACTATTCGTTATTGTTATACATGGTCTCCACAACTACAATAAATTGTTAAGATTCATCTCTATATAGATAATATCTTCTGTATAATTTTGCGTTCTATATTTTGTAAGTGAAAACTGATTGAGAATTTTCAACTATCCATCATATTTCAATGCGTACGGAATTAATTTCATTACTTTTGTTCTATCGTACACAATACAATGATAATTGTCGTTATCATTGTATTCACAGATCACTGACGATGATCTGTTGAGGTCGAAACGTTTGGATGATTTTTAATCAATAAATCAGTCAGTAATATAAACCAGCTTGGCTATTATGCTTCTTCTTATTTCTTTATTTTTATTGAAGAAGCCTGGACATTACTGAATTAATTCTTTGCATAAATAAATATTTTAAAGTGTTATTAGAAGCGGAGTGGAATGGAAAGAAATAAAAGAAATAAGAGAAAATCGTGGTAGAGGAGAAGGAAAATATAAAGGTGAAAAAAATAATGGCAGTGGTAAGGAAAAAAATAGAAAAATAAGGATAATAGATGAATAAGTGTAATGGATTCTAAAAATGTTGATAGTGTTGTGCCACTTAGGCACGAGGGGAATTCTGATCCCAGCGGGAAGGTGTCTCGCTCGGAAGTACCGGAGAAAGCCAATATAGAGCAGGATTGTAGAAGAACACTGTTCACTTTTCACTAAATAAATCGTTTATTCAAAAAGAATAATTAATCGTGACTTGTTTTACAATTTGGTTTAGACCTCGACTTCAATCGTTTAGACTTTAATTGTATGACGGACTTGCGGACAGAACTTACCAGCAGATAGAATAGAACAGAGCATCCTTATCAACCCTTGTTTTCCTTTTATCAGTTCGCGTGCTCGTTCACGCAGTTACGCGGCTTCGGCATGTCTCGTGTCGAAACATTATTTTTATTGGCTCATCAGCATTTCAACACAGTGTTATCGGTGTCAGTATTCTTGTCGGATTGCACATAGATTCGTTGCAATCGGCAAGGGCACGCATTGTTCTTTTATTTATCTTATTTTAATATTAAATTTTACAAATATCAAGTTAACTAGAATCCTTTGGAATTGGTGGGTCAGCAGTATGATGGCAATATTGATTTTACGAAATGTCGGAAATTGCGCAAAATGCGGAAATTCGCAACATCCCTCCCCCCTTGGAAAAAGAAAACGAAGATGGGAGTTTTCTTTTAAACTAGCTCTGATACCTAATATTACAATTATATAAAAGTATAACTGAAACGCTGATGAAAAATAAAGTATTAATGCTTATCCTAGTCTTATAGTTAGTTATAGTAAATTCTGTTTGGGTCATTACATTTATTTTTACATTTATTCTTTTATTTCTTAATACATCATTGCTTCGTCGCAGACTTTTGATATAAGTTGGTTTTTCGTTACAATTTTGTCTTCTTTTTACAATTATGATAGCTGTAACTATTAGGATATAATTATTGTTAATTCGCTAAAACTAATTGGTTATACAAAGTGGCTGTTTCGGAATATGATCATATTTTCGCGTAGTTGTTTATTTAAGTCATCTTCTACTATACTTAATCTAGCGAGTTCTTGTAGGTTTTTAATTATAGACTGTATTGGGAACTCTTAAGAACCGAAGAGCACCACCAGGAGGCTGGGGGGGGAGCGAGTCAGTATCGTTCTGGGCTAGAGACGAGGAACAGTGACGTGCAGAACTATGTTTTGTAGTAGTGACAAAGAGATAAGGAAATAAAAAGTGCTTTGCATTAACTTCTATTTTCTTCATACTCACGAAGGATCCAATAACTAGCGCTGCGGATAAAAGTTTGCAGAAAATCAAGGAAATAAAGACACTGAAAACATGACGAATTCGGCAGGAATAAAGGCAACTCAAGGCGCTCACTGCTGCCATAAACAACCTCCTACAATTTCAAATAAACAATGCACAAGAAGTACAAACAAATTAAGTAGTACAACAAAAAAACAATCACGTTCGATGTGTACAACCAGTTAAGTGCACGCATAGAAAAATACTCTGAGGAGCCGTACGAAACTACACCATTCGCAAAATGGCTACAACGACACGAATATACGCTCATAGAAGAAACAGCATCACTGTCAGAAGAGATGCGAACCCGCCTCATTCTAGACAAACTGAATATGAGAGGTTATCTGACCATGTCGCTCCCATAGAACCAGCGAAAATCCTTCAAAAAGATTTAATAAAACATCTGAAAAATATTTTTAGAAACAAAACTTCTATTACACGACATCGGATCGAAATAAATTTTCAATATTGCAAATCGATTCCTATTACGGAACATATTGATCGAATCAATCGGCATGCATCTGATTTCGATCAAGCAAATCTCACAGACGACGGTCTGCGAATTCTTTTACTTTTATAATTATTCTGCTTTTCTCAAGAAAATAACGAACTGAAAAAAATTGCTTTAAGAATCGTGGAAAAAAACAAGGATGCTACGTTAAAAGAGATCACCGCGGAATTAGAAGCCCATCTCAATGTGGTCAATGATATGAAGACTCTTGAAAATCCCGTGAAAACAACGCCACCTATAGTAAACGCCAACACAAATCAAAAAACCCGAACGACGCGCATAGAAAATCAAAATTCAAAAATCCTGCGAAGAATCAGGACATGGCGAGTGCTAAGTGTAACGGTTATGGTGGTCCACATTTTGGCTCATATTGTATCTTTCGTAACGCTACGTGTAATCTATGCTCGAAAAAAGATCATATGGCAAAAGTATGCCGCTCGAGTGACATCTTGAACAAAAATTCAATGAAGACAAGAAAAAGTATCGCGAAAAACGGAAGTCTGGCTGTACGGTCGATAACGGTCAATCGGAATAAGCCATCGAGTTTACGTGTCGGTATCGATTCTCGATAGATCACTACGTTTACAATACGACTCGGAATCAGATATCACCACGATCGGTAGGGACGAATGGATTCGTCTGGGGCGTCCATATTTGTCTCCCTGCAACACTATAATGGCAGGTGATAAAAGATTAAAAACAATCGGCAAATTTCGTGCTAAAATTCGTGTCCTCAACCGAACGGGGAAAATCGACGTCATAGTTATAGACAGTGAAGAGGTTAATCTTTTCGGATTAAATGCGATCGAAGAGTTAGGCCTTTGGTCCGTACTTTTATCGGAATATCGTAATTCGAAAGTACAAAACTTACAACATAAAAAACTCAAGGAAGAACTTATGTCTATAAAAACAAACAGTTCAACGGACAAAAGTATACTAAAAAAATTCTCGAAACTTTTCGCACCTGGCGTAGGTAAATGTGAAGGGTTCAAGTCTAAGTTCTTTCTTGTAGAAGATGCCCATCCAGTACAAGTGCCATGACCTATATGCAATGGAAACCTTGTTGGAAGAAGAATTGAAGCGCCTTTAGACATAATAGAACAGGTACAATTCTCAAATTGGAGCAGCCCCGTGGTAACAGTAAAAAAACCAAATGGAAAAATAATTGTGCGCAGTACGATTTTTCCACAGGGATAAATCGTTCGTTGAGAAATAACTGTCATCCTCTTCCAAGTGTCGAGAATATTCTCACAAAGCTCAATGGTAAACGATACTTTAGTCTTCTTGATGTAAGTGAAGTTTTCTTACAGATCGAAGTAGCTGAAGAGCATCGGGAAATCACAACAATCACAACAACAAAGGGTTTATTCAGATACAAACGGCTATCTTTTGGAATCAAAACAGCACTGGCAACAAGCGATAGAAAAAACGTTAACGGGTTTGGACGGAACTCATGCATATATCATGCATATATAGATGATATAATTGTAGCAGGAGCCACTCGGAAGGAGCATGACACGAACTTATTTAAAACTCTACAACGCCTAGAAGAAAGAGGTTGGAAATTAAGACCAGAAAAGTGCAAGTTCGCCTTAGAAGAAATAAAATATCTTGGGATAATCATAAACGCTAATAGTATTGCGGCAGATCCGGCAGCTACTAAAGCCATCGTAGAGATGCCAAAGCCCACATCCGTTACTCAAGTACAAAGTTTATTAGGAATGATCAACCATTACAGAAAATTTATTCCCCATCTGCACCAAGTCAAATAACTTTTGGAAGCATTAACAAAAAAAAACCATACCTGTCATGGAACAAGGAACAAGAAGCAGCTCTACAACAGATAAAACAAATTATGCTCAGTCCACTGCTTTTAGAACACTATGACCCGAGAAAGATTGTTGCGGCAGACGCTTCATCTACAGGAATTGGCGGAGTATTTTTACAAAGAGACATCGATGGTCGTGAGCAAGCAGTATATCACATGTCTCAAAGTTTTACTGATGCGCAGCAAAATTATTCACAACTAGAAAAACAAGTCATGGCTCTAATGACAACGGTAGAACGGCTTCATAAATTCTTGTGGGGACGAAAGTTTATTCTCCTTATGGATCAAACCGTTATTAGCTCTTCTTCGTACAGATAACATCAAAGGCTTAAAACCCACTACAGCAGCTAGACTCAAGCGCTGGGCAATCAGACTGCTCAGGTACAACTTCGTACGTGAACACTCATACAACACGTGAACACTCAGGATTTCGGACAAGCAGACGCTCTATCACGATTTATCAAAAAATTCTGGGAGGATAATGCAGAAGAAGTACAGGTAGCTAGTGTTCAAACAGTTAAAAACGAAATTTATAAAATTCGTAATGTCGCAATCGATAGATTTGGGAACAATCTCCGTGAGCTATTGAAAGAGGAATCTCGGAAAGATTCTGTCATAAGCAAGAGAATCGCAAACAATTGAGAAAATGAAATCTCAAGAACTACAACATTATTTTATAAGCGTCGCGACAACATAAGCGTCGTTGACGGTACACTCCTTCTAGAAGAGAGAATTGTTATTCCAGAATCAATGAGGAAAGAAATCCTAGCTTCATTGTACAAAGGCATCCTGGCATTAGAAGAATTAGCTCGAAAATATGTATACTGGCCGGGTATCACGGAAGACTTAGAACGCGTAGTACGTCTTTGCAGTGCGTGTGCTCTCACGCATAAATTCCCCGTTAAAATTCCCTTGAATCCTTGGCCAATCCCTACGAAGCCACTAGAACGAATGCATATCGACTATGCGAAACCTTTTGACGGACTTTACATCCTTATTTTTGTAGATGCTTTCTCAAAATTTCTGAATGCGGCCATCACCAATACGATTATAAGCCAACGAACAGTGTATTTATGTCGCGAAGTTTTTTCAAGGTATGGCCCTCTAGAAATACTTGTCAGTGATCATGGAACTCAATTTACAGCGGACAACTTTGCAAACCTTTGTAAGGAATTCCAAATAACGCACTTACTTTCGCCTGTAAACCATCCACAGTCAAATGGACAAGCAGAACGCATGGTAGACAGCGTAAAAAGGGCAATAGCCAAAGATCCTGGAGGACAAATTGGAGGAAACAAGACTTTCTATATAGTTACCGATATACACCATGTGATTCGACTCAGACGGAAAATCTCCTGCAGAATTATTCTTTGGACGCAGGATAATCACACCATTCAGCAAGTTATTTCCAAGATCAAAAAAGTGCCTACTTCAGATTTATTACAAAAACAAAAGAAAATGAAATATCAGTTTCAAAAACATCATGGAGCAAGAGTACGCTGTCTAAACCCATCAGACCGGATAATAGCTCCTAAACAAAGGTAAACGCGCCCAAAGCACGGTTTCCGAAATTATATTGGATTCTCGCTGCAAAATCAGTCTTGACAACGGAAAGACTATAGAATGTCATTTCAACCATGTGTGGAAGGGAGGAAACATCCCGTCGAAACTCAAAATCAAAGTAGATGATAATTGGATATTCCTAGAATCAAAAGCGGCTCCAACTCAACCAGATCTTGCATTAGATAAAACACAAAAGGGAGTTTCTTCATCGGAAGATCACATACCACCTGAAGATCGATCGTCGGATTCTGCTCCAGCGCAGGCTCCCCAGCAGACGACTTCAAGACGTACTCGTACTAGAACACCACCGCGCAGGTTAATGCTGGATCCAAAAGCAAAAATTCATAGGATGAACATCTTCAAGGAGGGAGATGTTGGGGACACTTAAGGACCGAAGAGCACCACCAGGAGACTGGGAGGGGGAGGGGAGCGAATCAGTATCATTCTGGGCTAGAGACGAGAAACAGCGTCGTGCAGGATCACGTTTTGTAGTAGTAACAAAGAGACAAGGAAATAAAGGTTTTATAAGGCTTTGTATTAACTTTTCCTATTTTCTTCATACTCACGAAGGATCCAACAGGCTGTAACTTGGTTTTTTTATTAATTGATTATTTCCGTTATCACGCGTCGTTAGTGTTAAACTAAAATCTGGTAGTTGAGCCTGTATGTAGCTCGACGGTTGCCGCTGCGTGACTAACGTTACTTCCGGTGTTAGCTTACATTTTCCGTTTATTTTTATTTTCCCTGTGCCGCTTAAACTCTAGTTATTGCTCCAATGATTTATCACACTGGATATTTATTTTTTAATTCGTTATTATCGAATATAACCACGCCTATGGTTCTGTTAATATTATCCACAAGGATGTATTCGACATTATGTATTGATGTTCGCAATTTCTGAGTTGTCCCGGCGCGTTTATATAGATTTATACCTCGCATGGTGCATTCATATTTATATAATAGGTAGGAAAATTTCGTTCACATGTATACAATAGCTCGTCTTGTATACATGCTAGCTCACTTTCATCTGGTAATGTACAAGGTGTCCCAAGATTACGCATTTGGAGTACACTACGTGATTCTTCATGCTAAAGAAACAACTTCTCTCTTTAGCAAAATTGGGTTCGATAATTAGTTTTTATAATGGCTCAGATTAAAGGTGACGAATGAGCGCGCATATGTATAATATTATTACAATATTACTTACTATTATATATGACACATGTTATATCTTTTTTTTTATTAATCAATACAACTTCACATGAAGGACATCTGTCAAAGACATATCAAATAAAAAAAATGAACTCTGCAAAAGCTGTCATACAGAGACATTCATTAGCGCCTCTTGCGACAGAAAAAGGAGAGTCACGACGACGACCAAGACGTCTTAAATTTACCAATTTGAACTTTGCGTCACGATTGCGTCGCGATGTCTGTTTGTAGAACACGGAGAAAAAAAATAAAAACACTTTTCTTATATAATTTGATACTCAGCTATCGATTAAACGTAATTAAAACTTAATCAATGCAGTCATTGCTGAGATATGAAAATGTAAACTGAGTTCATCCCGGGGTCTCACGTAAATAGAACCACGGTCATCTCGCCGCCATTCTACGCGAATTTCGCTGCGCGTGAACTTGGCGTCGAGACATTACCCGTGTCTCTTGATAATCGATGATCTTATGTGGGAATCATCGTTGAGCAAAGCGATCATGAATCTGTTTATCAAAGGAAGTCATCATAAGAATCTCAGCGTCTATCGAGTGAAAGGCCAACATCACTCTGGAGGTCGTGAGGATTCGATAATATACATGTACGTATGTATATTATAATATATGCATATATGTATATGGCACTGGATTGTTTAACGTGTTGTTCTAAACACGTTATTACGATAAATATCATCTGTGGTCGAAATAAGATATGATGCCTACCTAGTTAGTAGAAGTTCCAGGTTCGATTCTTGATATTTTTACAAAAATAATAATTACGAATTTTCACGACTGATTCATGATCGTGCACTCTCCCTTCTTATTTGTGATTCTCATCTCGCAAAATCTCTTTCACCAGGAACACAGACAGCATGATATATCTTTGAATGCGAATTCCTTTGTGGTTTTCAAAAAGCCGCGGGATCGCGCGCAAATTCGACATCTCGCGCGGCAAGTCTATCCCGATAATCCAAAGTTTCTCGATGAAGCATTGCCACGTATCAACTCCACAGATATTTATTGCTAGATTTAAAACAATCGACCAGACGAATTCAGGTTTCAAACATGCATATTTCTCGGGGATACGACGCATTACATTTATATACCGCGTAGATTAGAGGTAGCATATAAAAGCGTTTTATCCTTATTTGCCGATCAATCGCATGCACGCAATTTCCACGCAATGAAAAAAGGAACGACGACATCGTCGACAGCAAAATCACCCGTGAGAAAAATCGTTGAAACGTTCGATCGGTAAAAAGAAATATCTGTCTCGAAGCGCGTCATTTGAATAAAAATCAGCGTGCTTCTTTTTTACGATCCGTAAATGATAAATTCATTCGTTGCATCCATGAGTATGCTTTCAAATCTCTTAAGGGTAACATATCGCTCGAACGTGCTGAAAAAATCGACTAAGCAAATATAAAACGACTTTGTCTCAAACATCAGCAAAACAAGAGAATTAGAAAAGTAAGAAAAAACTATTGGTGTAGAAAAGTGGCTTCTTGCAGTACCTCATCGGACCTATATTCGCTGCTCTATTTTCGAAAATTATTGGCGAATAGCGAGAAAAAGTTATAGAAAGAGCAAAAAAGATGGTTTTAATTTCCACAGAAAATCTCGAAAGAATGCAACAGTATCTTCACCAGCATCATCAGCAGCATCCGACCCAACAATTAATAATCGGTACGATAGAAAAGTCCACGCAATGGATTTTTGAGGGAAACAAAAACTCAAATTCCATGCAAATATCCGGAAAGATTTTATCACGACTCGATTCGGATATGAATAGGGTTCTTAATTCCATCATTCCGCATGACATAAGTGAGAAATGGAAAGTATAAAAGGAAAGTATAAAGAAGTACTTTGGCGATATTTCCATTTTGTTGGAAAATCGCAAGAAGAAGATTTGGCATATGAAAACAATGTCAATAAGAGGGAGGGGAGCATTGCGGAATCGGCACGCGATCACCAAGCAAAATTTCACTCCATGACGACGCGAATAATGTAGCACTACAGCACTCTCTGCGTAGTCGTGAACGGAGAAGTATCGAAAAAATATTAGAAAATGTGGAAAGTTTTCGTGCCACAGCGCGTTTACTTTTGAAATATTTTATTACAGAAGCAGTACTCTCAAGAATTAGTTAGAACGAAGAGGGAGTCATGACTATCAATGATAATGTCATAAAAGTTTTGAATATCACAGAATTGATAAACTATGTGATGTATGAAAGAAAAACCGTGAAAGCAATAAGAAGAGATGCGATTACTGCGCCCGACCCCGGCTATACTCGTAGGAAATGCGGAATTATTATCAACTACATTTATCCAAACATTATCACTACGAACGAGTTCCATGCCGAAAATACCAAGAAAACTTTCAACAAGAGTCGGTCAGGAAGGGAAAATAAAGGCAAAATCCGTAAAACAAAGCAAACGAATTATGCGCTGTTTTTTTCGCTATGTTTTCGTCAAACTAGTGCTCCTAATCTTCATGAAAGATTTTCCACTGGCGACAAAGAAACGTTTACTCGACTGGAGCGAGTTGAAATGACAAGGTTTGAAAATTTGTATACGATCTGGGTATTCGGCAACAGATAATCTGTCGCGTGCCGCTAAACTTCTTGCGTAAAGAAGTAGCTCTTTGGTTCGAATCGCAAGATACGTATACGCTACATCAATTCGTCGAAGCGAAAATTTCCACGATTATGTTACAATGTGACGAATATCGACGATCTGTAGGAGAGTGATTTGATCAAACTTCGTAATCTCAAAAGTTACAACGAGAGATTTTCTTATCTACTAGTGATTATCAACTTAGTAAATTCGCATGGGTAGAACCGTTGCGGGAGAAAACGAGTAATTGCGTGACAAGAGCTTGTCAAAACATACTTTCGAGAAACGATGGACGAATGCCCGTGTACTTGCTAACGAACAAAGACAGAGAGTTTATCGCGCCATCGATGTCAAATTTTCTGAAAGAAAGAGACATTCCTTATCGGGTAACTTGCAATCCGGACAATAAAACCGCAGTCGTTGAACGCTTCAACAGAACGTTGAAAGAGCGAATGTGGCGATATTTCACGCATAAAAATATACGATGCCACATCGATGTTTTGCAGGATATCGTGCTCTTACAATCGCACTCATTATTCGTCCATCAGAATGTAGCCGGCGGTTCTTACGTGAGAAAATGTTTGTATGTTCAAGCGATAATAAGCTTAAATAACTCGATTTGGAGAATGGATTAAGAAAATGAGAAGAATGATAAATGAGAGAATCATAAATATGGATAGGCTTTTTTATTAAGAAAATAAAGAGGATCTTATCCATACAATTAATAAAGAGGCGCATGTACCTCAATTCACATTTTGAACTACGAAAAGACTCTGGCAGTGAGGTCCTTGTAGTCATGGATTGTGACGAAAAATGTATCCTCACTCATTATAATATATAAATCTGTCAGATAATGTTTTTTGAATATTGGGAATTGACATTAAGAATTTGCACCAAGATCCATTAATTCACTGACACAAGTTGTTTAATGATCAATTCTGATGATTTCTTAACACTTTTCAAACTCGGTTTTACCGCAAAATCTGGAGGTCGCGTTATACATTTCTGGTATGAAGAACTCTGTATTTTGTCTTCTTCAAAGTAATCTCTTCCCACTGCAATACACTTATTCTAATGTTCTTTCCAGTCTTCGAAACAATTTTTATACTCGACTTCTGGTATTTCCTTCAAAGCGGCCAGCGAATTCTTTTGAATGGCTTCTATGGACTTAAAACGGCGTTCATCAAGTGATTTTTTCAATCGAGGGAACAGAAAAAAGTCACATGATACCTGGTGAATATGATGCTTGTAGAACGGTATTTGTTTGATTTTTAGCGAAAAATTGACGAATAATTATTGCAATGTGCGATGGTGCGTTATCATGATGCCTAAATTGTTCTTCAAAATTGATTGAATTGATCCAATGATATTTTCAATGATGTCTACAATGTCTGTAATATAATATTTAATCAGTGATTACTCAGTCAGATTACAAGATCCTTGATTTTGGTAATGTTTTCTTTATTAGTTGATGTAGAAGGTCTTCCTAAACGAGATTCATCTTCAACTGCTTCTTTATTATCATTAAAGTGCCTCTTGTCTTGTACCACTTGTAAACATTTTTCTTTTTAACATAGCTTCATCGTCGTAACACTTTCTTAACATTTTTAATGCACAAGAAATTTCATTTTTTAGACAAAATTTAATGCAAATTTTTTGCTCAATAAATTTATCCATTTTAAAAAATTTCCGACAAAAATTTTTAACAATTGCAAAAGACGCTATAATTTCTAACCTAACAAATGAAATGATATAAAACTTCTATCAAATGTCAAGGACAGTCATACTAACTTGAAAAACAAATGTTATGTAAACAAATCGATACGTAAAGCGCGCGAATTTTTAAAATGAAAGTCACTTTACTTTTTGATCATAATAGTATGTCCATTTTTCATACTCATTTGAGCGAGTATTTAAAGAGTGAGCTCGATCTTTTCAGTTTATTTCCTACTCAAACCAGTATCAAGCGTTCGCAATGGATTTACAAACCGGTAACCTCGCTCGCGGACAACGCTCCTATAAAATTCGTCGTACTCGGACACGGGGAAGATTATCTGGATCTCACGCATACCATGCTAAGCCTTCGCCTACGAGTGGAGAGTTTATCCAATTCTGGAAAATTGTCAAGAAGGCCGAAAACAAAATAGGTCCCGTAAATCATCTACTACATTCGATGTTCATCCAGATCGACGTAAACTTTAATCGAAAACTCGTATCACTTCCAAACAACGCCTATACGTACCACGCGTACATCGAAGCATTCTTAAATTATTTTTCATGGACAAAAGCTTCCCATCTAACTTCTTGTTTGTGAACCACAGACGAATCCGGTTACATGGATGAGCTGTTAGAATCGAAAAACCTCAATAAAGTTCTCATGAGACGCGCTCGATATATCTAAGGAGAACATTAGCTAGATCTAATAGTCATCTCCATTGACGTCTTTAATCAGGATAAATTTTTAATTAAAAATTAGCGAGTGGACTCTTGATTCATCCGACTTCGACGAAACTCCACCACTCATAAATGAAACGTTACAGGGCATATTTTCACAAACTTGCGGCTAATACTGCTGTGTATTTCTTTATTTTTTCTTTATGTCTCGCTTACAATATTGTTCGCTTTACCGATTTATTTTCTGAAAATTGAAAAGGTAATGTTGTCGTCTGATTGTACAACTATTTCGTAAAATTTTTTTTCATGGTAAAAATAAGTGTGAAAAGCCTCACACAATATGTTGTCATGTGCAAACGTGTACTAAAAAGAACAAATTAATATAGGAACATTTTTATAGCAATTATATAAGTAAACATTTTAATTTTTATAAGCAATGTGTATTTTCTTTTTCTTATCTTCTCTCATTATACTCTAATGTAAAACGATAATTTCGTCGGTCTGAAAATCATTTTCAGACAAAAGTGATTGTGTCATGGCATGCACAGAGTAAAAATTATTCTTAACCTTTAGAACGCACTATCGTGAATGAATCTGATCGTTCTTGTTTTCTTTCCCTCACTCACAATGAAAATCTCTCGAAAAATACGTCTACATTTTATAAATAATTTATGTATCAATAAACATTTTTTTTGTAATTTTGCTATAACTGCTGCTTATTTCTTCCCGACAAACTTTCTTCCCTATAATATTCAAGTTTTCTCGTACGCTTTCAGCCTTAAGTTATCAAAATACAAGCCATAAATTTTCTTCTCGTCTCGCCACCATTTTGTTCTCTCTAAAATTTTTCGTCAGACACTTCTCGTCTTTCTCAAAATCAATCAAAATTGGCATCCCCCGAAATCAACTAGCACACGGGGACACCATGTGACACAACCAATCAGCATGGGAACTATGGCTTATCTAATTAGCTCACAGGGTAGCTCGTTACGGGTATATTTAATCAGAATGCGCAGACCAATTACCTCCTCTACTATCGTGTCAGTCTAACACAACGTGCCAAACATGTCTACCCCCTCCCCCACCCTCATCCACGTTAAGTCCCTCTCCTCCCTATTTACGTCACTGGCGCTAGTGACGTCATTTGTTTTGATGTGCCATAGCTGTCCTAATACTACTAATAGAATATGATATTAAATTTTTGAAAGCAAATAAAATATTATTTCTAATAACAGTGATAAAATCTAATTTGTCTAATAATGTAATTGGTCTATAAGGTTACAGTACAATACGAAAGAATTCAGTATATGGATAATAATTGTGAAAATATAAAATTAAATTATAGAAATCTAAAATCTGCATAAATAATCTGACTTTGTATAATATTTGTAAAAAGTATAAATTATGTTCTATTTATATCATCTATTTATATCATCTAATAAATTGATTTCTGGTTTCTTTCTGTATTGTGAATATAAATATCTTCGTTTTCATGTATATTATCATTAATCTAGATGAAAACATTTTTCGGTTGCTGTTAAACAAAACAGATTCGAAATTTCTTCAACTTTTTGTATAAAATATGATCATGTAAAAAATATCTAGTAGAGCATCAAATTACTTCCACTTGTCGGTGTTGATTTATGTGATGACATAAAATATTATTAATGATTTATGAAACACATTTCCATATTAGCAATCATATGACAAACCATATGAATGTTATCGGAGAAATAATGTATTATTTAAAAATAAATTAATTTTGACAGAATAAAAACTTATTATTCAGTTTATATGATTTTCTTTCTTGCATAATAAATTAATAAAGATGTTAATGGCTAGACCAACATATAAACTTATGAATGTACTCATCGTATCTACGTTTCATTATAATATAATATTTCATTATGGTTCGGAAAAAATCATTATACAAATATGTGTACAGAAGGAATATTTAATTAGAACATTAGGATTAAAACTAATGCAAATTAGAAAAAAGCAATGATTTAGAAGTGCTAAAAATATTTATATCTTATTTTTTCAAAAAGGTTAAAGATATTGCTACACAAAGTCCGATTCGTAAATTTTTACTTTAAGAAACGTCATCATTATTATTTGTATAAAAGATTTGATATCAATAATTGCCGTCAAGTTATATCTTACTATAAAAATTGTGTATTGTAGAGAACATCTTATTCTATTAAACCCAAGTGATATGTATATAAAAAATTTTTATATAAAAATTGGCGCTGCTCAGATGTCTAAGTATAAAATTTCGTATATATATAAAATATATTTCGTATAATATATATAAAATTTCGACTTAATGAAAAAAATAAGATGTCATAAGAGTAAAAATATTTGTCAGCGTATATGTATGAGCAAGTTATGCGTTTGTGCGACTAGAATTAAATATAGACCCAGAAAACATTATGATATCTTAAAAATGTCTAAAAAACGTCTTAAATATTATAAGACACTTTATTAAGTTATAAAAAAGACGTCTTATTTTTCAATAAATGGTATTTTTAGACATCTTTCAGTCGTCTCATTTGGAATTTTTTGGACATTCCATAATGACATAAAAATTAATTATACGTCTACTAAACATAAAATCAAGTGACGTTACATTTGAGAAGAATACATCATATTTAAATCTTGTAAGAATAGGGTATAATGGCAATGAGAGCACAGCGCAATACTAAGAGCGCGTAAAAAAATTTTTAATATATAATAGTAATCAATGTAACATAATCAAAATAACATAAAGCGGACGTTTCGGCTGATCTTTCAGCCTTCTTCAGCGCAAGAGATAAAAATTACAAATGAGTCTACTTTGACGGTGAGCGAATCGCAAATTCATAATCAATGTAACAGCAAACATTGAGATCCAACACGTCGGTCATCTCTCACATTACAGTGCATCTTCACGAACAGTTACAGTAATTGTTTGGATGACCAACTACTCGATTACACGGTCGAAAGTTGAGACATCCCAGATTATACAGAGCATGATGTTATAGTGCATTTGTATTACTGCCTGTAAATGACCGGCATGGTTCGTAAACGAGACAGTTTGAGGGAATGCGCAGATATATAAAAGATGCGACGGTCGGAAAGTAATAATAATATACTTATGATAATAAATTCATATACATACATAATAAAGCAAACGAAAGCAACCGAGGACATAATTTTTAAAAATATGCTTGCATTGTTGCAATAAAATTAGGTCAAATTAAAGTCGTTGTAGATAAAATATATGTGTCCAACAATAGAAAAGTAATGGGGTAATAAGTAAAAAAGTATATAAAGAGTGTGAACCATATGTAAAATACAAACCGTATGGATATAAAAATAAGAATAAAAAGAAAATAACGTTAAATCAGATTTTGGAGAGCTTTTCTATTGCAGTCATATATACCTCCAGGAGACACTCAATATCAGTCTGCAAATTAATACTGTTCTTTTGTCTTTTAATGTATAAAACTTCAGAAATTAGTGTAAATGAGACTCTCTGTCTAAAATTTCAATATTCTCCCAATTGAAATCATGGTTATATGCTAGCCTATGATCAGTGATTACGGAGTGATTATCCGTATTCCTCCGGATATGGTTCTTGTGTTCAGAGATCCTAGTATGTAATTATCTTTTGATCTGTCCTACATATGACGCATCACAATTATCGCAATTGATTTTATAGACAACATTAATGTGAGATGGAACACGGGAATCTTTGTGAACTTTAATAAAATTATTCAATTTATTGAGACTGCGATACGCTAGTTTGACATTTAAGTTTTTAGTAATGTTCTTAAATTATTCCGAAATTGCAGGAGCGTACGGTATGGTAAAGAACGATACTCTCTCCAGTTCTTCAAAAAATGCTCAGTGTTGTCAGAATTGGAATTGATCTTCTGGAAAAAGAATCTAAGGCGTTCGTGTAGGACACGGAATATGAAATCTAGTGGACAGTTGTTTAGTAAGATCTCAACCATAAAATTTAAGTTTTTTCGGTGGAAAATAGGGTGAGATAATAAAATAGCTCTATCAATTAAACCAATAGCTGTGCCTCTTTTTTGGCACAGAGGGTGGTTAGAGAGAAAATGTAAATATCTCCTCGAGAACGTTGATTTGGATGGTACCAATCAAAAGTCAACTGATTGTCGGCTAAGATTATGATGACGTCTAGGAAATTGAGCCTGTGTCTTATACCGATTTCCATTGTGAATTGTAAACGAGTAGAAAGAATTAAACATGTTCAGAGTATGATTGAGAAGATCAGAAGGAACTGCCAAGGCAATGTCCATATACCTAACGAAAAATGAAGGTTTAAAAGGCAAGGATTTGAGAGCTCTAGTTTCCAAGTTTTGTAGTACAATGTCTGCAATGATGGGTGAGAGGGGAGGATCCCGTGGATATACCAAATGTCTGTTGGTAAAACACTCCGTTGAAGGTGAAATAAGTAGAGTTTAATATGAATCTGACTGCCGTGATAAATTCGAATTTGGAAATTCGAATTTGGAAATGGAACAGTTATTCGCAATGTAATCCCATCTAGCAAAGACACTTTCAATGGCCAATGCAATTGGCACATTAGTAAACAGCGAAATGACATCTAAGGAAAGCAAAGAGCAGTCATTGTCGATGTGCACGTCAGAAAGTCTCTTGACCAATTCGAAACTATTATTGATGTGTCTGTGCGCAACAGGAAAGCCTTTGAGCATGATGCAATGGATGAAAGTGGCTAATTTATACAAAGGGCTGTTTACGGAAGAAACAATGAGTCGAAAAGGACAATTGGGTTTATGGATCTTAGGAAGTCCGTAAGCTCTCAGTAAGATCCCATCACTACACAGTAAATGTCTGTAGGTAGAGGCTGGAATGAACTCGGAATCCTTCCATCTCTTCAACAAGTTTCGCAGGCCAGAAGTGAGCTTTTTTGTTGGATCTTTTTTAACGAACGACAGAATAAGTGTTATTATCATTTAGAAGTTCTTCGACTTTTTTGAAGTACACATCTTTGTCCAAAGCTACAGTAATGTTTCCCTTATCCGCCCGGGTGACAATGATATTGTTATTATGTTGTAGAAAATCTCTAGTAGTAGAAACGAGATCTTTTAAGTGTGTGTTAACTTCACATTTCGGGATCGAATAATTAGGTAGACTGTTAATAATGTTAACTGAGCGGTTTCTAATGATCGTTTGTGATATTATAGGGAGTTTCATAAGATTGCTCTCGATGTTTTTTATGAATTCTATGGTCAGTTTTTCTGTATTATTGATAGGAAGACTATATATAGACTAAATTGAATAGACTAAAATTGTCACCCAATTGTAAGAGACTCTGTACGTCAGTGGGCACAGGACAGGTTGACAAACCATTTTTTGTTTAACAGATATGGAACAGTTAATGTTTAACAGAGGTTGCTGTTCATTCTGCTTGAATGTATGTGGATCGCGATCTCCAAGTCCAGATTCTGTGCGTCTGTTGGAAAAATTAGTGATTTAAAATAAAAACGACGTCCTCTAGCAAAGGGGTGTGGAGGATCATATTTAAAACATTTCATAATACACATTTATGCAATGTTGCATAAAAGTTTTAGTAAAACGTTTAATTTCTAATGTCTATGAAATATCGCAAGGATATTACATTTCAGTAATTAAAAGAAATATATGGAACGTTTCAAATAAAACATTGCACAAAGTTTAAGCAACATCTAGTTTATAATGTTACATATTAAACGTTTTGCAATGTTTAAAGAAACAACATTTTATTTATAACGTCATTAATAATATTTTAAAATGTTAATGTCACGTTATATATGAGACGTTTTTGGAAGATTTATTATGTAATGTTACATGAACTTTAATGTTACATGAACCATGTAAAACGTTTATTTTGGGACATTAAGAAACGTTTTAATAACATTCCATATATAATATTACTAAAATGTTTTATTGCATAACTTCCTTCAAGAGTTACAAATATGATATTTTTTATTTATGACATAACAAAACATGTCAAAACCAATATGTGCGTGCGTGCGTGTAATTAATACATTTTATATATATATATATAATATACTAAAATATAATATACTATAATATATTAATAATATACTATATATATATATATATATATATATATATATAATATACTAAAATATAATATACTATACATATATATATATATATATAGTATATTATATTTTATATAATATACTATAGTATAGTATATTATATACTATATAATATATTAAAATATATATCTAAATGCAACGCGTATATGCGACGCGTAACTAAGGCAATGCCAACAGTGTGAAGTGAAATGTCTTCGCGGACACATATTTGCGGCGTTTGACAATTGAACCTGTAGTTGAAAGCTGGCTCCTCTGTATGTTTTTCATATCTATACGCATTTACATTTTGAAATTAAATATGGATTTAAATAATGCGAGTGCCCTGCGGAATTCACCAAACGTAAGTATTAATTAATATTTTTAAAATCTTATTTATGTATCGATAAGTTAGATCTGTTCCAATATAAAAAGAACTTAACATAAATAATAGAATATTTAAGATTTACATAAGCAATAATTCATAACCAATGTATCATATTCCGTTATGTTGCAAGAGTATCCGTTACGTGTTTGGATTTTATCGTAAAAATTTTGTAAATATTGTTCAGTAACATATCAGTAATATATGATATACTGTAATAATGGCTAAAATCAGAAAATATGTTACAAGTAAAAGACATTTACGGTGAATAGTAAAAAAAGACAATATAAATTTTACAAATTAATCGAGAAATAATACAAATAAATAATGATACTAAAAAATTGATATGAAATGAGAATGTAATAAATGTAATAAATGTTTCTGATGTTATAAAATATGATGATAGTGTTTCCGCTCATATTGTAAGGAGTAATAACATTAATGCACATCATGTTTCTCGAAATAATTCTAAGATTCTTTGATCGATAATTTACTTAAGTCAATACAATACAACATTCAATATAATATATTGAAAATATTAATAAAGATATTTAAAGATGAATCGTTCTTATTTGAAGAACGATGTGACACGCTTCCTGTAGTAGATGATTTTATAGTAAATATAATTCAACAATGGTTTTTAAAATATAGACATTTATTAAGTCAGGGTGCTATGAATGAATTATTGATTATACTAAGAGTACCATTTCCACAATTTCCAAAAGATTCGCGAACGCTTCTACATACACCCACGTCATGTCCTTATAAAATTATAAGCATTTATCCTGGTTTTTACTTGGGAATAGAAAATGGATTACGCAGAATACTTAACAGTAGTTGTATTATAGAAAACTATTTCTGGATTGCATTGAAATAATATTATCTATTAGCATAAATATTGATGGTTTGCCAATATCGAAAAGTTCAGTCAATTTTGGCCAACTCTTATGTGTATAGATTTGCATCAGTGAAAAATGGCGAAAGCCGTTTACTGTCGGGATTTATCATGGCTTTAGAAAACCAGCTGATGTACATCAATTTATGAATTCCTTTATAAACGTTTCAGAACTTAGAAAAAAATGGTTTTAAGATAAATAACAGAACTATGAAAGTAAAAGTTAGTAAACTTCTCTGCGATACTCCAGCAAAATCTTTTCTTTTATGCATTACAGGCTACACAGATTATCCTAGTTGTAATAAATGTACTGAAAAAGGAACTTTTATTAATGGAAAAATTGTATTTTTAAAGAACAATGAACAGTTAAGGAATGATATAAGTTTTCAAAATAAATTGGACAAAAAATTTCATAAAGTTGTAAGTACTTTTGAAAAATGAAACTCTTATTTCATTTTTATAATATTCTATGTCTTCCAAACTTCTTGGTAATCGTGCAAACTCTGTTAGCAAATAGTTTCTAAATAATAATAATTCATAAATCATTAACTTTTTTTTTGTCACTTTCAGATAAACAAATATTTTTTTCCCCCTTATTAAAAATATTATAATCCGTTTCATAATTCCTAGATGTACAGGATGCATACTATCAAGAGGTACTTGTGAAATTGAGTTTTCACAAGTACCTCTTGATAGTATGCATCCTGTACATCTAGGAATTATGAAACGGATTATAATATTTTTAATAAGGGGGAAAAAAATATTTGTTTATCTGAAAGTGACAAAAAAAAAGTTAATGATTTATGAATTATTATTATTTAGAAACTATTTGCTAACAGAGTTTGCACGATTACCAAGAAGTTTGGAAGACATAGAATATTATAAAGCCACAGAATTACGACAATTTCTATTGTATACCTATTATATTAAAAAACATAACAAACAAAAGTGTTTATATACATTTTATAGCTTTATCGTGTGCCATTAGAATTTTAAGCAGTTCTGAATTACTTATATTTAACATATAATAATTACGCTTTACAACTCTTAGAATATTTTGTGCACAAATATATAATAATTTATGGAAAAGAATGTCTTACTTATAACGTACATCAGGGGTCGGCAAGTGGGCACTGCTCGCGGGCACCCAATGCTTCTTGTAAAGAATAATTTAATGTATTTAAATGATTAGTAATATCCGCAAGAAAGGCGAGATTGGCAATCCAGGAAGACTGTGATAGTTCAGGCACAGACTTATCTTTCATTTCTAAAAATATAATTATTTCTTCGCGTAAATGAAAGAAACGCTGAAGAGTTTTACTTCGACTAAACCATCGTGTTTCACAAAAATAGGAGATATCGGTATAATCTGATTCTAAAGAAGATAAAAAATTCGCGAAATTGATGATGATTCAATCCAGTAGGTCTAATAAAATTTACTTTGATTACAATTTTCATTACTTCGTCATACTTTAAAGATTTTGCACATATTGTCTTTTGATGGATGATACAATGGATCGAATATATTTCTTGTTTTGATTGTGCTAGTTTAGATTTTAAATATATATATATATATATATATATATATATATATATATATATATACACATACATGTAATATAAATATACATACGTAAATGTACATAATGTACATAATACGTACATAAATATTTTGTATAAAAAATTAAGTTTGAAGGAATAAAAAAAAATTGCCCATATGTGATCATATATATCCTTTTAAATAAATATACATGATTACATATGGGCGATGTTTTCCCATTTCTTCAAATTTCACTCGTTGTAAAAAAAACAATGCAAAATTATTCATTCTTTTAATTATTTTTTATGTAAATTATTGAGAAAACACTTACGCGGCGAAGCTAGATCTTAGTGTTTATATATGATTCTAAATTATAATATTTAAATTTCGATTAAACATCGATATACTCCTGCTAAATTGCGGACACTCGCGAAACATCCCTCAATTAATAAAATCCTCGATATTTCCTCGATATTCTCGATATTTTTCTCACATAAAATATGTACAACGAAAAATATTCTCATACTAGGAATCGAATCTGGCACTCCCATTTTCTGGGCAGGCGACAAATTTTTTATGTCTTCTGATTATTATTATTTTTTTTATATCAAACAAAAATTTTACAAAGGAAGGAAACTAATATAAACATATATGGACATATCTCATGTATAAATATATATATATATATATATATATATTTCACTCGTAAAAAAAACAATAGGGACATATATGCATATAAACATATATAAATATATATATTTAGGTATATTTATACTATATATTTATATATTATATATTATATTATTAATATATATTAAATATATATATATATATACATATATATATATATATATATATATATATATATTTATACATGTTTATATGCATATATGTCCTTATACGAAAAATTTTTTTATATAAGGGATATAATTAAATATAATGAATTAAATTAAAATTGACTACAATAAAAAATATATATATTTTATATTATAATAGCATATTTTATATTATAATAGTATGTACATTATAAATGTATATTATGTATATCATGAAAATTACTTTATTGGAAACAGCAGATTTTAAATCGTGCAAAAGTTGAATTCGCTGCGAACCTTCTACTTTATCATAAGTGGCTCCATGTTTTGTGTTATAATGTCTTTCGACATTATATTTCTTTGAATTTAATGGTTTTAATTTAATGGTTCCACAAACATTGCGCTTGATTATTATGTTTGATTATGAACCACTTCTCTTCCCATGAAGAACTATCCGAATTTAAGATTCTTTTCCTACTTTGATTATCCATTACGTTAAATTATAAGATCGCAAATGTGTCTGACTGTTCTAGACAAGAGACAATTTGATTATACTCTTGCTTAATTATTTTTCTTTTATTTTGAACGTTTAGCAGATTAATGTTTAGCAGATGTTTATTTTGAAATTGTTAGAAGTTTTCTTCGGGGAAAAAAGGATTATTCTTCTGGATTTAAAAATATAATTTTAAAACGCTAACTTCTGTTAAACGTGATATATGTATTCATAATTTTATATATTCATAATTTTATGATTGTATTGTAAGTTTATATTTTAATATATTGTTATTGTTTATATTATGTTTTATTTCTTTGTTATATTTAAATTTTCGTTAATATATTTAAATGTATTAATTACACAATTTTTAATTTAGCACAAATTTTGACAACCGACTTACAATATTTAAAAATAGAGATAAGCATTTTAATTAAAATTTTCCTATAATAAATGCTTATTATTATTATTATTAGAACAATCAAAATATGCTAGGCATATTTTTTTATTTGACTAATAAAAAAATTAATTAGATATAAGTTGAATTTATAAAAACTTTATAAGAATTTATAAGAACTATTTTAAGTCCTATATATTTTTGCATATTTCATCTTTAAACGGTTTAGCTAAACTGTTATAAAAAAATTTTATGATGCTACAAAGATTCAAGTATTAGTAGTTAAGATTACATTATCGTTCATATATACACGCAACGTTATTTTTGTAAGTGTGAAATGCGGAACTTTATCCCAAGATACTAAAAATATTAGATATGCTCCTGAAATGTGCACAACAGGCGGGCACTCGCGGGCGCTCGCAGGCGCCCGTGCCCAATTTCAGCGTTTTGCCGACCCCTGCCTTAAGTTATCATACAAGTCATAAAGTTCCTTCTCGTCGCCATTTTGTTCTCTCCAAAATTTGTCACGATCAATCGAATCTTTCTCAAAATCAATTGAAATCTCCAAAATTAACCAGCACTCAGAATACAACCAATCAACTCGCGGGATACTACGGGCACAGCTAATCAGCTCAATGGCTGATCCAATCAATTAGCTGCCGATGATCGGAATGCACAGACCAAATATTTGATTACTCCCTCAATTTATGCGTCAATCTAACACATATCAAACACGCTCACCCCCCCCCCTCGCTCACGTCAGGCCCATCCCTCCTCCCCTATCTCTGTATCAGTGCCAGTTTCATTTTGCCAGTTCATTTGTTTTGACGCGCCATGGCTACCCTACGCATCAGTCTAACACAGCGCGCCGTACATGTCTACCCCCTCTCTTACGATGCCCTTCTTTAATATCATGACTCAATCAAGATCTAGCAGCGCCAAGTTTTTTACATAAAAATTTTTTTATTTAAATTTAAATTAAATTTTTTCATTTTGCACTTATCTCTTTAATTCTTTATAAATATATCTTTCATTCGATTCAAATATACATGTATTTAAAAATTCTTTACGGAAAGTTATGTATACATATATTATGTATACATAATGGAATATTATGTATACATATATTGAGATAGAATGAAATCTGCTACTACTTGTGTTAGATACATATCATTTGAGTTAAATTAGGTTAAACGCAATTTTATAATATCATAATTTTGAAAAAAAATTAAAGTACTATCATTTGGGTTTTAGAATCAGAAGATTTCAATAGGAATACAAACATACGCTGGTCTATGCCAGAGATACCGGGTTTGATTCCTGGCAGAGGCAAAATATTTACGCTCGTCTCTCGGAAGGCAATGGCAAACCACCGAGAGAAACTTTGCCATGAGTCTCTTTACCAAAAATTTGCTGTTCGGAATCGGCATTAAACTGTAGGTCCCATGTATCTGTATGTCCCATGTATGTGTATAATCATCGTGCGCACCACAGGTATGAGAGAGAGAGAGAGAGAGAGAGAGAGAGAGAGAGAGAGAGAGCACCACGCTCGGACACGAACTATAGGACTGAGGATAACAAAGATACGAATCATTGATTGATTTACATTTTTTAAAAGCAATTGTACATTTCACTTTAAAGATAATGGGAGAGATAATGGGACTATAATTTGACTTTTTTTATATCGAATCTTTTATATAAATGATATACATATTAGGATTGAATATTACATGAAAAGGAGCTTGCAGACCAGCTTGGCGTTACGCAGTAAACCATTTCCGTACGTTTACATACGATGGGAAAGGTTCAGAAGGAAGGCAGATGAGTTCCGCATGAATTGTCCGAAGACAACAAAAATCCTCGGCGTGACACTGCACTCACTTTGATTTCAAAGTTCCGGAAAAAAGATTTTCTGCACAAAATCATTACAGGCGATGAAAAATGGATTCTCTATGATAACCCTAAACATAGAAAATCATGGGTTGACCCTGGTCAACCTTCGACATCGACGTCAAAGCCCAATATCCACGCCAAGAAGGTTTTGCTCTGTATCTGGTGGGATTGGAAAGGTGTGTTGTATTACGAGTTGTTACAACCGGGTGAAACAATCACGGCAGACCGCTACCAACAACAATTGACCAATTTGAGCGATGCATTAGAAGAAAAGAAGCCATTTACTGGCTAAGGTCGTAAAGTGATCTTGCTTCATGACAATGCTCGATCACATGTTGCGAAAGCGACTCAGGACCATATCTTTGCGTTAGGCTGGGAACTTCTCCCGCACGCGGCGTATAGCCCAGACATGGCGCCTTCCGATTACTACCTATTCCGGTCGCTGCAGCATCATTTGGCTGATACACATTTCGTGAAATTTGAAGAGATACAAAAATGCATTGATGATTTTATCGCTTCGAAGCCGGTGAGCTTCTATCGTCAAGGAATTCGCAAGCTATCCGAAAAATGGCAAAAGGTCGTTGATGCAAACGGGGAATATTTCGCTGATTAATATTTTTTTGTTTGTTTTTGAATAAAGATTGAATTTTACAAAAAAAAGCTCAGAACTTTTTTGTACACTTAATATTATCACCTAGTGATATCTTATTATTTGCACATGGCTTCATCTCTGTGAACCACTTTCTACGAAAGCAAACATGTCTCGATGTACCACTATCAGCAATCCATGCATCTTCCATATTGTCAGTATCGCTTCGCTAACCATGCTCTCTCGTGTTGTCTTGAGAACTGAGTTATCCTTCTAGAGTTTTACTTCGTCAGTAACAACGAAAGCAATTGCCGACTCTTCCTTTCCAGTCTATCTTTTCGGTCTCTTTCTCTTTCGGCAATTTCTTACAAAGTGACCCGGTTTTCCACACTCGAAGTATTTAAACTTCTTTGACGATCTCACTTCCTGTAATTTGCCGTTTTCTTTCTTCTTTTGGTCGCTCATCGATATTGTTGCTAATGCGTTAGTTGTACCTTCAATTTCGGTTATTCTTCTTTTTTCAACAATAAGTCTCTCATGCAGTCGTTCAATCGTCTGCTCATTGGGAGGTATATTGTCCCATGTCGTAACAAAAGAATGAAATTTTGCTGGTAGGCTTCCCAAGATTTTTGCCATTATCGCGACTTCTAATAATGGTTCTCCAATATCATTTAGTTGCCGTGCAATATTTTGTAACTTGGCCACGTGATGTACCACCGAATCATTCGTCGCCATTTTGTAATCATGAAACCGTTTCATGAGCAAGAGTTTGTTAGATTATGTTTTTTGTTCGTGAATCAACTCAAGCTCCACATCTCATGCGCGATTATTCGGGGGCTCGAGCCATGCTTGATGCAATCTCTCCTGTCGTGCTCCAGGAGGATTATTTGTATATTTGCCAATGGCGTTGGAGGGTGTCGCCGCTGCAGTCCGACTTGCATCCATCGAGAGAATAGGACCATCATTTCTCTGGAGTACCGGTCGTGGGGAAAGAATACATGTATATATGTATGTTGTAATATATATATATATATATATATATATATATATATATATATATTACAACATACATATATATATTACAACATGTATCATTGTATTGTTGACGTGTTATTCTAAACACGTTATTTGCGATAAATATCATCACATGTCTCGGTAGTCGAAAGGATAAGATGCCTGCCCGGTAAACAGGAGATCCAGGTTCGATTCCTGGCTGAGGTGGTATTTTTTCGCAAAAATAATTACGAGTTTTCACGACTGGTTCATGGTCGGGCCCCGTCGCACACCCTCCCTTCTTATTTGGCATCTGATGTACACGTTAGACGTATTCTGGTTGCGAATATTCCACCGTGGATGAGATAATACATATTGCTTTGGCATTATTCCTCACCCATAACTTGCCAGCAGCGTCCGCAAGATTTGTCGGTCTCGGATTCTCCCCGGTTACCACTTCTTCAATATCTACGCACTGAAAACAATTTCAATTTGGAATTTTCACAGTTGAAAATTCGTTCCGTCAAACTTGACAATATTCTTCGCTAGACTTTCTTCAGCCATAACAAAAGAACTCGTGCAGTTACGACTCGTTCACATGTTTAATGTGACCTTCACTTTTCCGCATTTATCGTGTAAGGCCTGGGTCCGCATAATCTGTTGAGAGGTTATTTTAATTTTATGTGGATTACGCTATTAAATACGAACACAGAAGCAATGCTATGAACTCGTTTATTCAGCTAACAATGCCAAGTGTGTACAGACGAAATATCTTGGTCTCGAATATCACTTTAACAGAGTTACAATTCAATCGTATACCAGTAACCTTGTTTTAGCAAACAGCCGATTGAGTAGGTAGGCAGGCTTCGATTGACTCATTACATCGTGCAGAATCCTTTTTACCCTAAATCGAACGTAAGATGGCACAACAATCGCGCGAACTTCAATGCAAAATTACATAAATTCACCAAATCGGATTTACTTAACACTACCTAAGAAGCAAATGACACATTGCTTACTCTTACTTGTAATCTTGATCGCAGATATATCGATTATCATTACATGTCAAATTCGCTCACAATTCGGAGCAACAGTTATAAATTAAGTGTATTATTCAGTTATCCACATATATTTTATGCAGGAGAGCTTTTTATCTGATCTATTTATAACATTGAAAAGTAATCAAGGTTCGATTTTAAGTCCAATTGTTTAACATTTACATTTAATTGTAAACGTTTAAAAGTTTATATTTAAAAAATCTTCATATTCACATAGTATTAGACACTAAAATAATTCAATATATGGATAATATTATAATCTTTTCATCTAATAAATCATCGACATTCGCTTTACTTTCAATTGAGTCTTTGCTTGGAAAAATTAATTTATTTTTATCATCTTGTGGCTTAGATATCTCCTCCATAAAATTTTAAATAAATACAAACTCACTCTTTGCAGAGAGTTTTGCTTAAAAGGTATCGCTGACTTCACAAATTTTTGAAAATCGTACTAGAAAAAAAAACTTTCTGGCAACAATCATCTAAAATGTTATTAGTAAAAGGTACATACAATTTTAATATTCTAGTTTCACTGGTTAATACTTATTGAGACATTCATTTTGTTTTCATATTAACTCTATATTGCTCAGTTTAGAAGCGTAATAAAATATTTCTCAGTTTTTATATTTTAATTACAAAATCAAAATCTTTACAATTTTAAATAAGTTTCTATACAAAAAAAATCAATCGCTTAAAACTGGGGGCATACAGTGTTTTTTTTGCTAGATTTCTTGTTGGATTTGCATGCTTGCTATAATGGCAGCGTTGTTGACAGCGATGCTGGTTGTCTTGCTAGTTTAGCTTCACACGGTGTGTGTTTTCGTGCAGGCTGAATAGCTAGAATTTTATAGAAGGCGCTTGACATATTTATTTATTTTTTATTTATTATTTATTTTTCTTCCGTTATATTTATTTTCACTTTGACAAGTTGTAGCAAACAGAGGAATGATAGGAATGATAGAATATCTGATATTCGAATATTTTGATTGCGTGATCTAAAGTTGCATCTCTCTTTGATTTTCAAAGTAAGCCAGCAAAAGATCAATTGCAAGAAAAAATAGCACCGGATCTATTACAAAAATCTAGCAGACTAGTCAGCAGGCTACAATTTCCAACATAGTAGCCAGTAAAATAGCTCAGAAGCACGCAAGCAATCCAGCAGTCAAAAAAGCACTGTGCGCTGCCGGCTTAAGTGTGGTCCTATAGCCCTAATAGAAATTCGATGAACCATTAAAGATCATATTCTATGTAGGCAGAATCTTAATTAGGGCTGCCTTCCGATATTTATCGCTAATACTGAAAATATATAGTTCGCGTCACATAGATTATAGATTCTCAGTACTGGCAGTGAATATCGGAATATGTCTTTGATTCACTCTATCATAGTCGCTGTACTATGATGGAATGTTTTAGAATCAGACTGTCCATGTATGCGCTCAACGCTTCCGCCAGCTTCGAGTTACAGAGCAAAATAGATGATCTACTGTTTCTTTTTTCCTAGAGTCATAGCTCTATATTTTAAATCTCGAATAAGTTAACGGTGCAACACGTGACATCGTGTATTATGACTTTATTAATTCTTTTACTATAAACTTTTATATTTTAATAAATGTGTAATACACGGGTGCACACACGCACGTATGTACGCGTACGTGTACACACATAAACACGATGTCTGATTCTAAAGCATTCCATCATAGTACAACGACTATGATAGAGTGAATTAAAGGCATATTCCGATATTCACTGCCAGTACTGAGAATCTATAATCTATGTGACGCGAACTATATATTTTCAGTATTAACGATAAATATCGGAAGACAGCCCTAATTAAGCAGAAAAGTCATACCATTTTACAATTTTTTCAATTAATAATGAGTTATTAAATATTGCCGAATGAGCGTATAACTCTCTGGCTCATTGGCGAATGCAAGCACATACGACTATTGTATCATTCCGAATCAGACACTTCGTATATTACACACACACACACACACGCGCGCGCGCGCGCGCGCATGCACGCACGCACACACACACACACACACACACACACACACACACACACACACACACAGAGGGGGTCCCACCCTATTATTTTTCATTACCGTTATCTCTTAAGGATATGTTTCTGAAATAATTTTGAAACGAAAATCTTAATATGAAAATTTCAAGGCTATTTTTTTAATTATAAATGATTGAATTAAAGTTGACCAATAGTAGCGGCGCTAAAGTTCACGCGATCAAGCATGATACAACAATGATAACGAGATACATCCGTCGCCCCTTTTTTTAATGTCAATACCGAAATTACATACACATGGAATAGCATTGCAATAACAGAATTCTTATATTATTTGAATAAATTTTTATACTTTGTACATGCTAATAATACTTTGTGCATGATAATAATACTAAACTTCGTAAACCTATTACAAAGAAACCTATTACATAAAACACCCATGTAATACATGTATTATGAGAGCCAAGCTGTTACATTTAATATTTCCTTAGATTTAGATATAGATTTTTTAGATTTTTGTAGCATATATGTATCCTGTATATATATATATATATATATATATATATATATACAGGATACATATATGCTGGAAAAAAAAAATATATATATATATATTTGAAATTCGTAAATTGAAAACCCACTCTTGGCCAATATGTACGCTTTTCTATTAAAAAAAATCTTTTGTCTGTAAAAAAATAAACTTTTGCTATTAATATTTATATTCATAATATTAAATAATAAAATTAATAAAATTTGTAGACATCATTTATTAAGAAAATATTATAGTTTACAGTAATTTTTTATTTTCATTATATTTATTTCATAATAGTATATGTATATAATATTATAACGCACATATTGTTGCTCAACGGAAACCGCGAGAAGGTGGTGGTCTCTTCCGTCAGAAAGGAAATGTAAAAAATTGTTATCAATTCAAATAAAGATACATTAATAATTATATGAAACAAGATAATTTAAATATTCCAATTATTCCAATTATCCCACATAGCACACTTTATCCTGAGGATATCTCAAATTGTCTCAGATTGATAAAAACGATCCCACGGATAATTCAGTAAATAGCATCCGGGATATCCTAAGAAGATGTCATAAAATATCATAGAATATCATAGGATATAAAATTTTGCAAGATATCATAAGATATCCTATTATCCTCCCAAATAGCACAGATGATTGTTAAACTTATAAAAAAATTCCTTTCAAGTAATTCAAAAAGAGTTCTATAGAAATATATTTTGACTTCTGTAAATCAAAGTTGCTCTAAAAGAAATTCTTTTCTTATTCGTAATGAATTCAAAAAGAATCGCTCATCCGTGCCCTAATAGCACATGATATCATTCGAATATTCTACACTCGTACTGAAAGTGGTCATACATACTATTGCCTAATATACCAGAGAACATTAATATGACTTCTTGATATCATTTCTCGTATATTCTTAAGCTCATCTTCAGAATATACCAAATATACCCTAGCAGCATATGATATCATACGAATATTCTGAATTTATACTGAATGTACTGTTATCATACCGAATGTACTAAAATTATTCATATAAAATCTGTGTAGAATATCATTTGTCGTATCCCAAGATGACGTCATTATGACGATGATTTAAAGTTATTTTTCGTCATTCGACATTTAATATACTAAAAAACGACGTAAAATAAACATAATATTTGTCACGAAATATTATCGTCATAAATATATTGTCATTTAATCGTCATTTTTAAGTGCATAAATAATAAAATAACATTATTAATTATTATCTTTTTTAATTAACTATAATATAACTATAAATAAAAAAAAATGTTTCCCATTCATCTCAGTCCCATCTATTTTTTTACGAGCGGTAAAAGAAATTTCGCGGAACACCCTATGTGTGTGTGTGTGTGTGTGTGTGTGTGTGTGTGTGTGTGTGTGTGTGTGTGTGTGTGTGTGTGTGTGTGTGTGTGTGTGTGTGTGTGTGTGTGTGTGTGTGTGTGTGTGTGTGTGTGTGTGTGTGTGTATCGTAACCCCATATCTCCTGGATAATCCTATATTCCTTGGCTAATTAAGACCGTCCAGAGATGTCTTATAATTATTGTAATATCCTAAAATGATCCGTTGGACATCCTTGGAATAAAGTGTGCTATGTAGGATAATATCAAAAGTTCAATTGTCGTCGCCGCTGCAGTCCGATCTGCATCCATCGAGAGAATAGGACCATCATCTCTCTGGAGTATCGGTCGTGGAGATTTGAAAGAATACATGTATATATGTATATTGTAATATGCGTATATATGTGTATCATTGTATTGTTGATGTGTTATTCTAAACACGTTATTTGCGATAAATATTATCACATGCCTCGGTAGTCGAGGGGATAAGATGCCTGCCCGGTAAGCAGGAGATTCAGGTTCGATTCCTGGCTGAGGTGATATTTTTTCGCAAAATAATTACGAGTTTTCACGACTGGTTCGTGGTCGGGCCCCGACCTATACCCTCTTCTTATTTGGGATCTATATTTCCTAATGATTCCCCTAGGTATATTTTATGTATATCAGATATTGATGCGTATGTATACACACTAGATATGTAGTTAATAAGTTTTCTATGCTTTTTTTTGTTGGGTCTCATGATTCGCGCTCCCAGATGGTGTAATGTACCTAGATGATGTATAATCGATCATCTTTCTATCTACGCAATCTCGCGATCTGTGTCTCTACTGTTCTCTACTATTCTTTTGTTTTTTTTTCAAATATACATACGTGTAATCTTTTTCATGTATCGAAGCGCATCCTCTCGCATAAGAACGCCTCGATTTATTCTTACTAACCCGAACAGATTAGTAAAAGGTTATAGGCCCAGGAAGCTTCGTGGTATAAAAGTTTTCTTATCGTTTATTCTTTTTCGTGCACGTGCGTGTCGAGCGAGCGAACACTGCGTATATCTTTCATTCTTTCGCGCGATCTGTGACGGACATTAAAATCATCAAGATGAATTCCGCAGTCGTAAAGATCGAAGTGCTAACTCGCGAAAACTACGACACATAGTGCCGTAGAAAGCTGCGCAAATGCAAACTCTATTAACGAAGAATGATGCGTGGGCATACATAAGCGGCGAGCTACGGAAGCCAGAGGTTATTGAAGAAGACGCGACGACGTCAGTTGCTTTGGAACATTGGAAAAGAGGTGACGACAAGACTAGATCCGACATTATCTTATCTTAATGAGTTCATCTGAATTAAAATTAATCAAAGAATGCGAAACGTCTCGTCAGGTATGGCAAAAATTAGACAGCATATACCAATCTAAAGGTCTCGCGAGAAAAGCAACGTTGCTGAAATAACTCACGTTAATGCGCATGGACGACGGCGCAGACGTTAGAGAGCACGTTAATAAATTTTTCAATACCGTTGACAAACTCGAAGAGATGGAAATCAGATCAATAAAGACTTGCTGTCGATTATGTTGCTTTATAGCATGCCATCTAACTTCGAAAATTTTAGGTGTGATCGAATCTAGAGACGAACTGCCCACGCCTGAAACAGTGAGAGTGAAGATCCTAAAGAAATACGAAGCTCGAAGAAATGAATCCCGAAGCACATCGCCGAACGCTATGCTTGGCACGATATTTCGAAAACGACGACCTCCGATCAAACCGAATGACGAAAAAAATCGGATGAATCCAGCGGCGGCAAAGGAAAATTCAAGTATCGATGTCATCGGTGTCACGAAATAGGGCACAAATAGGGCCTCCCAGTGCGATAGGAAGAAGAAGGATACTGCAAGAAAGGTCGAAGACGTAAGTTTCTTTACCGACGTGGCGCTTAAAGCTCAGTCTGGCGATTACAAAAGAAACTGATGCCTTGACAGCGGTTTCACTTCCCACTTAACAAACGACATTGGTGCATTCATCGAACTATCGGTGCATTCTTCGAACTCTTAAGTTGGACGAAAGCAAGGTGAGTCTGGCAAATAATTCAAGCACCGACATTGTTGCGAAAGGGACTGCAAGAATATTCGCTAACGTACACGGCGAAAATAAAAATCTAATACTAAATAATACTTTACATGTCCCCGACTTGATCAAGATCGAGTTTGATTTCAGTCTCCAAGATAACTGATCGTAAACTCAAAGTCATTTTCACCAAGGAAAACGCAGAGATTGATCACGGAAACATAAAGATGGTGGCCAATAGAGTCAGTGATTTATACTTTGTGCGTGAAAGTATTGAATTTGCACAGAATTCAGCCGTCGGAGATTCGTTGACCGGATCAAAGTCGAAACAGACTCACGGTTCATTGGCTGAGAGGTGGAACAGGAGGCCATCTAAACTACAGGAACTTATAGGGCCGTTTGGAAGAGTGATGCCTGCGAGGAATAACGCTATCCGAGATCAACGCTGCTCAATGCGAAATCTGTTTAAAAGGGAAGATGTCAGCAACGTCGATACCGAAGAAATCAGACAGGAGAAGCGATTTGCTCGAAATTATACATACCGTGTTTGTAGTCCGTTGCGCTGTCAATCACTCGAGAAGGCAAGGTACTTTGTTATCTTCATCGATATTATCCAGATGATGCGAGGTCAGGTTCTTAAAAACGAAAGATAAAGCATTTAAGGAAGTTAAGGCGCTATTCGAGAATCGAATGGGGAGGAAAGTCAAGTTTCTCCATCTGACAACGGCACTGAGTACGTCAACAAGAGTTCGACAATTTTCTGAAAGAAGCGGGCATAGCTAGAAGACTGACTGTGCCATATCATCCTCAGCAGAACGGGGTCTCGGAGAGGAAGAATCGGACTCTCATGAACATCGCTAGATGTCTATTGATCCAAACGAATCTACCGATTGCATGTAGGCGGAGGCAGTCAACTGCGAATTACGTGAGGAATCGATCCCACTTCTTCTCTTAATGGCACGACTCCATACGAAATTTCGCACAACGACGTACCGGAGGTGAGGCATCTTAGAAAATTCGGTTGTAAAGTTTTTTGTTTAGATACGAGTGCGGACAAGGGGAAGGCTCGATCTAAGGTCCAGAAAAGGCAGATTCGTTGGATATTCCGAAACATCGAAAGCATACCGAGTATGGTTTCCAAAGGATCATAACGTCCGGGCAGTTCGCGACATAAAATTTATCGAAGACGGGGGTCCGATTTCAGATGAAGTTCTGGAACGGGCGGAATCAGAGAATCCGTTCGTTGATTATTGGAGCTCTATCTCGGAAGAAGAGTGACGATGATCCAATCAATCTCCGCGAAATAATGGAAGAAGATGAAAATTCGAATGATTTTCATGATGCGATAGGGAAAGAAGAGGTTATTGAGCAAGAAGCTGACCCTCCATAGAAGCCGTCAAAGAGGTCCAGGGGCACCTAGAATAATACTGGTCGATCCGGACATCCCAAAAAGATGTATAACATGATCTCTACGGAGGAAGCGGACGTCGTCGATGTTGAACAGGTCTTCTTATCGGAAATCCCGATGGATAAAACTCTGAAAGGTTCGAATTCTGACGAGTGGCGCGAAGCTATGGCGGACGAAATGGCGTCCATAATCAAGAACGCTATATGGCACTTAATCGATCGCACTGAAATGGAAGTCATCGGAAGCAGAATGGTTTTGAGGAATAAGTTCGGAGCAGATGGCAATCTTCAGAGAAGAAAGACGCGACTAGTTGCGCAAGGGTTTTCACAACGTCCCGGAGTTTATTATTCTCAAACATTTGCACCTGTCGCTCGACTTAGTACGTCGGTTAAATTGCTCATTTCGCTGGCCGCTAGGTACAACTGCGCTGTGAATCAGTTGGATATCGCCACGGCATCTGAACGGAGAATTAAAAGAGGTGGTTCACATTCTGCCACCGAAGGGCATAGAAGCTGCACTGGCGGTGTTAATAATAGCAGTCGATTTGAAGAAGGCATTCGATGCAAGGCAAGATCTATGTTACGACAGATAAAGGAAGGCAACAAGATGCCATTTCAATAAAGCTCTATCTGACCTACGCCAGGCCGACAGAGCTTGGCATTCAAAAACTAAACCAGGCGCTATTAGAAATAGGAGCGACTTAGTCAAGGTGTGATCCGTGCCTTTATCAAATAGGGAAGGGGAAGATACCTACACTCATCCTAATCTACGTTGATTTCTACATCTTGATTTCGTCGTCCGATACCTATATCTTGATTTCGTCGTCCGATATCTATATCTTGATTTCGTCGTCTGACAAGAAACTAATGAACATGGTGATCGAGCAGTTGTTGCTCAAATTCGAAATCAAGAACTCAGGGAACGTCAGTTTCTGGAGGGATTTGGAATGTCAGATGCCAAGCCCGTTCTCACACCCCTCGAAGTTGGTGCAAGATTGAGTAAACTCGAGGAAGAACCTCCAAAAGAAGAGAAGAGATTACCTTTTAGAGAGTTAATAGGGACTCTCAATTACTTGGCGATCGGTATGAGACCTGGTATAAGTTTCGCCGTAAGCTACTTGGATCAATTTAACAACTGTTTCAACAAGGATCACTGGACGGCAGCTAAGAGAGTACTCAGGTATCTGAAAGGAACACAAGATGTTAGTATTTGTTATAGTCCCTCGAATGGAAAATTAGTTGGTTACGCCGATGCTGACTGGGAAAATAACATGGATGACAGAGGATCATTCACTGGATTCGTTTTCTGTCTGAACGGCGAGGATGGGAATCCAAGAAACAAAGAACTGTGGCGCTGAGTTCAACGGAAGTCGAATTCATGGCGATGACGGAAGCTGTCAAAGAGAGTCTATATTATAGGAAATTATTAGACGAAATCGGATTGAACGAATTGATCGACATCATCATCTACAATGACAACATGGGAGTTCTCAAGCTAGCCGAAAATCCCGTCTTCACAACCATAGCAAGCATATTGATTCCATTTCATTCGAGAGGCGGTCTGCAATAACTTGGTAAAGATCAAGCATCTAAGAACTAATAGCATGATTACAGATATCCTCACTAAAGAACTGGCTAGACCTAAGCTTCGAGAGCTGAAAACATGGGTCTTCGAGAAGTCCGCTCATCGAAGGGAAGTGTTGGGTCTCACGATTCGCGCTCCCAGATGATGCAACGTATTTAGATGGCGTACAATTGATCATCTTTCTAGCTACACAGTCTCGTGATCCGTGTCTGTTCTCTACTATTCTTTTGTTTTTTTTTCAAATATACATACGTAACCTTTTCAAAGCATCCTCTCGCATAAGAACTCCTCGGTTTACTCTTACTCGGTTTAACCCGAACACTTTTTAAATATATCTATAAAATTCTTTTATATATTTATCTTATCTTCTACCTATAGATAGAACATTTTTTAAAGGTAATATTTAACTTA
This sequence comes from Pogonomyrmex barbatus, assembly GCF_055798465.1. Lineage (NCBI taxonomy): Eukaryota > Metazoa > Arthropoda > Insecta > Hymenoptera > Formicidae > Pogonomyrmex > Pogonomyrmex barbatus. Next base: position 1,058,442 of record NW_028297138.1, read on the forward strand.
AATTAAATTAGGAGAGGAGCATGAAAACTAAGTCAGGTCTTCTTGCTTAGTGATGTTTGATTGCTGAATAACTCTTGACAGAACAAATGTTTCGATCCTTCATCATCTTCATCCTCAGTGTTCTACAAGTTTGTAAAACAAAAATAAGAGATAAAATATAAAATTAAAATACGTCTTAACAAAAAAAAGTAATTGACTTACAGAAAACGATAAAATAATGTGATGCGTAGCTGAACGTATTTTTACAATTAAAGATTAAAGGTCAATGTTCTCACACTCATCGTTTTATAAAATAATTACAGTTACGTCATTATTCTCTCTAACCTTGTGAGATATATCATAATGTAAATGTGAACCATTGTGTGGATGTCTCATCGACACAATCTTAATTCATCCCAAAGAGGAATATTTATAAAAAATAAAAGATAATTAAAAAATAAATAAAAACCGAAAAAACATTATCAATGAATAAAATTGAAAAATGTATAACTAACAACCAAATTTTAAACAAAAAGTGACAGTTAAAAATAAATAAGTAATGAAAAAGGAAGACAAAAACAAAAAACAATAAAAAAAAGAAGTTAAATTATTAACATCAACTGTAAACTTATTTAATAATAAGAATTATACAGTGAATTTAATATGAATTGTGTACCTATGAGAAGGCTCATATTCATATCACTATCGAATAAGTAAAAAAACTCGAGTTGACATCTCGTAAGATTAAATAAGTAATATTATGAAAGTGATAGTCGAAGTCGATAGTCGAAAAAGGATACGAAAATAAGCAGAACAAAGGGGGTTATGATGGAGAAACAACGGAGTGAGAAAAGTAGGGAAATAAATAGGTTAGGTGGGGGATAGAAGGTTGAAAGTAACAGATAATTATCATAATAACATATCCATGTTATTTTGTTTATTAAGACCGTGCTGTTCTTTAATATATATCATTTAGGTATTGATCTTTTACTAAAAAAACATTCAGCATTTAGAATTTGTACATTATTTAAATCAAATTCATGTTATTCTTTCAAACGATGATTATAGATCACCGATAAAGAACCATTTTTTTCTTTTATCTTTAATGTGTTCGTTAATTCTCTTTTTTAATTAACTCTGGCCCACATAGCATCACAATTCTGACAGTGAATTTTATATACTACATCACAACGTAATGAAGAATCTACCTGATCTTTATCAATTTTTATGAATTTGCTGAGCGTGTTGACGTAGAATACAATAATTTCAGATACAATATCTTAACAATTTTTTTGAATTTTTCAAAGATATTTCTGACGTACAGAGTAGTAAAAACTTTTTATGTTCTGAAGTTGTAAGTGAACCTCTATTCAAATTCCTTTGCAACATATTCTAAGAGATAAATGTTTAATGCATTAGTGATTGTTAATCGTTGTAAAAATAAAAGCACGTGGATAATTAAATTATTAATATAACTTATAAATAAATATTAATTATCAATTAAATTATTGTTTAATAAAACGTTTATGATTTTTTCCAAATTTTCCACTTTCTAACGAAAATGAGGATGTGACAAAAATAAAACTCTCAAACATATTCAAAATGACATCTTTTTTATGTTCAATGGGATGATACGAATAGAAATTCAAATATCTGCGAAAAAAGAGTTGATTTTTTTATAAAGTAATATTCTTTAATCTTGAATAATCACTGTAACATGCAAGAATCTGATATGATTGCAATCGCTGCATAATAAATTTAAATTTTTAATGGAAAAAACTAAATTTTTCAATATGTCATAAAATACATCAGTCGCAACTGCTCAGGTGCTAATAAAATGTCGACTACACATATAATATGGGAGTACAACAGGAATGCAGCTGATGATAACTTGCAAGCACGTGTCGCGCTTCAAGTTGCTGTCAAATGGCTTTTTCCCGGAATCATTCTGTTAAACAATCGCAGCGATTTCGTGAATCGATTGAAGGTTTTGAGTCAATGAATTTCCACGGATTCTGCCACTTTAGCAACGAGATGCTCGTATGTTGCCGATTCTTGTCGACGATACAGTCCTCGTCCCGTCGGATAATCCTGACCGCGCCAAAGAGCTCCCTGGTATTTGGAGGTTGTCGAATTCGCTTCATCAGATCTCTTCATCTGTTGAGTGCGCTCGATCGTGCCGAGGAGAGCCCTGGTATTGAAAATTGAGATCGGTATTCGATTTTCAAATCGAATACCGGGAGCTCTGCGATCAAGCGTACTCAGCCGTGCTGAGGTGCGCCTTAGTAGGCAATGCCTTGAAATCGGTGTTCGGATTCTTTTGAGTTGTCTCTGGTGACATGTGCTTCTCGAAATTTCGAGATGGAAAAGATGTTATCTGTGGAAAGAGATGCCAATCCAAGATCGGTGATTTCGTATCTCGTCGTTTCGTATTTCGATACGAAATGGATTGATCAATTTCGGGTAAGGATCTTCCTTCACGAAAATGGAAAAAAATACTGGCGAATAATTAGTTTTGCTAATTAAAATACGGCGAGAAGGAAAGATTGGAGATAAAAGATTCGGAGGTACTAGGAGGAACTAGAAATAGAGTGGGAGGAAAAGAAATTCGGATGGTGGAACGGTGGCTGACGCGGTGCAAGATGCTTGTCGCGAATTATAGCATGGGGAACGCTATAATTCATTGGCACAGGACGCGGTGCAGCGCGAGAAATGTTTTTGCAAAAAACATCTGCGAGTTTATCAAACTCACTTGCGCGTTCTCCGAAATGACTAGAAGATATAATGGAAAAAATTAAAAAAGCGCATAGCGCCAGTTCGCGACACATATTCCACCTAATATTCGACGGATGTCCAGTCGGGGACCAAGAATTGAATTGAAACGGGACACTTTGTTATAGATATATGATATACGATATCTGAAATTATTGTATATCTAACACACTCGGTAGATTTATAAAGATTGGTAAGAATCAGATAGATTTTTCATCACGTTGTGATTTCGTAGTGTATAGTAGTATATCAGATTGTCAGAACTGTGATGTAACATTTTTCTGATTTTTATTTATTTTTCATTCTTTATAAATGTTTCTCTTCGGGGTGAATTCAGATTTTGCCAATGAGATATCCATGGTTCATGTTCGACGACATTTACATTTATATTTTATATTATGATACATTTCATAAATCTTGAGAGCACAATGATGTACCGGTAATTATTTTTTAAAACGACGAGCGTGATAATATTGACTTTCTTTGATTGTAAAAAGTTAGTAAATTTGACTAGGTATAACACTGTTTTACCGTTTTCTGTAAGTTTATCATTTTTTTTGTTAAGATGCTTTTTTAATTTTATAATTTTACATTTTTGTTTTATAAACTTGTAGAACACCGAGGAAGACCTCACGAAGTATCGAAACGTTTTTCTTATCAAGAGTTAATCAGCAATTAAGCATTACTAAACAAGAAGATTTGGCTTAGCTTTTACGCTCCTTTCCTGATTTAATTTAATTATCAGAAGTCTATATTTATCGTTTTTTATCTAGTATATTAATATTTTAACATTTAGCATTTTTATAATGCAAAAGAGGGTTCAGAAGTTAATGTTTGCAATGTATTCTTAAAATACTATAATAGTAATATACTATTTTTTTAGCCATAGTAGTATATAATTTGTTCGTCGATATACGAAACAAATGTTTTTTCTTGATTATTATATTTATTTCTCCTCTTATCTACAATGTTGATTTAAGAACGTAAGTAGTATTAATAAAGGCCAATAAATATTTGATGTTGCACTTTTTCGTTTTTAAATAATTTAAGAAGAAAATAAATTATTTAGAAGAAAAATGATTAAGAGGGAAAATCGAATCGTTATTTGAATGGAACTTGGCAACTTAGAGTATCTATTAAGTTTAAATATTTAATAACATTATCTACTAATACAATACTGTGCTCCAAATTGCATTGTTTCTAAGCTTAACGCCCGGCCAATCAGTTAAGAACTTGCAGCATTCGTGCGAACATTTATCTGACTTGCATCTTAAGAAGATGCTGAATTGACGAGCGAATTCTGACAAGAACATTTATACAAATGCACATTTAAAGATACATTTATGTATATATACATATACTCATACATATATTTCTGCTCACATATGAACCTAAATTTCGCATACTTTTGCACTTTTCCATTTACTTCTCCTATAAGCTTTTAAATCATATTTTGAAGATCTCAAAATATTCTTAGAGTTGTACAAATATGGATAAGTAAGTTTCAAGTTTAATAGTTATTTAATATTATTTATTCAAGTGAATAAGTAACCTACAGTAACAGAAAACTGTACTTTATCATTCATGCATGAGTGCTTTAAAAGTAAAAATATATTATATATATATTATATAAAATATATTATATATATACACGGACAACAGCAACACTTTATACAAAAGCACCAATCCAGATATCAATGAAATATATGTTTATTTATTAATACGAAAGTTATTTATTGCGCTGCTCGTCTGTCGGAGATACCGCCGAGAGCGAAAGCACACGCCGCGCGCGGACTTTATCGTGGGACCCAGTCGGAGGTACCGCCCGAACCCGTCGGAGGTATCGCCCGAGCGAGCGTCCGGAGGTATCGCCGAGTACGAAAGCAACACGCCGCGAGCCGACTTTTGCATCGCCCGTACGCTAGAGCTACCTCCGAGAGCGAAAGCAACACGCCGCGCGCGGACTTTATCGTGGGACCCAGTCGGAGGTACCGCCCAAGCCCGTTGGAGGTACCACCAGAGCAAGCGTCCGGAGGTACCGCCGAAAGCGAAACCAACACGTTGCGAGCCGACTTTTGCATCGCCCATACGCCGGAGATGCCTCCGATATGCTTTTGTATAAAGTGTTGCTGTTGTCCGTGTATATATATAGCGAAAACAACACACCGCGAGCCGACTTACGCATCGCCCGTACACCGGAGGTACCGACGAGAGCGAAAGCAACACGCTGGGCGCGGACTTTATCGTGGGACCCGGTCGGAGGTACTGCCCGAGCGAGCGTCCGGAGGTTGTTTTCTTATACCATTTACCTTTCCATACTTAGTTCGATATTTTCTCTCATTCTGTAAAAGGATTTTTTTAATTTAATGTAAGGAAAGCAAAGAAAATGGGAAAATACTGAATATATATTCAGTCGGTAAAACAGACAGAGTCCAACATTTTCTTAAGTCTCACAATGTGTGTTTACTATACTTGTAGTTTATCTTGAAATCCACCGTCTCATTATAAATTCGGCAAATGTAAGAAGTGAGTTGAAACCGCGGTTCCACAACACATAGACATCTGCCGAACTGACTTCTCATAGCTCTACGCGCTGTGAAAACAGAATGTTCGCTATTGCTCGCGATTCATAACTGACGACTCGTTGTTTCCGCAGATTGTTGATACTGATCATGAATCAAAGCACTCGCGCTTTGGTCGATTGAGATAATAAAACACCGTGTTCTTTCTCGGAATCGCCCAATTTCTCTATATTTGCACAAATATATCTGTTCATCTACTCGTGAAGTGATCATTCAAGTCGTAAACATCATGAAATAGAATGATGAAAAAAATTATTAAATTTTAGTTTTATATGAAAAAGAGGAATTATTATGGAATCCGAGGTATCCATTATATAATTTGTATACGAGATACGATTAACGATTCATAGAAAATAATCGAAAAAAATATGAATTCCGATAAAAGAATTAAAAAAACCTATATAACTTCTTTCAAAAATTGACATATGATACGATCTAACGATGCAAAGTATCTAGACTTCTTTTTTCATAAGGGAAGCTTCCAGTCTCTCGGGTCACACGTTGTATCATGCCTAAGCGCGCGAACTGAGTCGCTTGGTCAACTTTAATCGTTTATATTATAATATTTGAAAAGTATTATAGCCTCAACATTTTCGTATTAAGATTTTCGTCTCAAAATTATCTCAGGAACATGTTCTTAATAAGAGATAATAATGGCGGGACACCTTATATATATATATTATCTATATATATATAATACATATATATCTTTTTTTTAATATAAAGTAATGTATTAATATAAAAATATCTTTAAATGTTATTATTACAGAAAAATTATTTAATTTAGAAAGCGTAGCCATTATTTTGCTGCTGTAAATTATCCTTTTTAATTAATCTTTTTAACATGCGATTTTCATTTGATATCTTATACAACCCATTTTTAGTATTTCAGACAGTTGATGATAATTTATTTCACAATTAATTTTATTTATTTTAAAAAAAAGTAAAATCACATTTGCTGTTTTTTAAATGTGAAAGATATTATCAAATAACAATTTCCATTTCTAAAACATGTTAAATTTTTTTTTTCAAGCCATAATAATCTTTTTGTAGGATAAGTCGGAAGTGATCGCATGGAATATCTCTTTTGATAATTTTTACGCCCCAAAACACACCACAAATTAACATTATAAGTATTTATATGTTGTTGTTTTAATTATTTATCTTATTATTATTGTTAATTATGTTTTAAGGTAAGACACGATAACAATAATACTTGTTCTTATCACAAGAATATATTTTATAGAAAATTTTATTTTAAAGAAATATAAAATTTACTTTAACAATGATGTGTGTTAATCTCTCCAGTTCCATGCAACAGATTTTATTACAAAACGGTTTCAGTGGCCAGACTTTAAGATCCATGGCACACAAAATAACTTAAACAATAAAATTTACGCAGTAAGTGAATCAGCCAATCACAGTGAAAATGTAAGGCAGCAATAGCAAATTTAAGCTAACGCAATATATTCTTCCATAAATTCAGAATATTGTTTTCTTAGATTAGGATTGGATCTAAGACGTTTTTCTAAATTATATAAACGATTGAGCGCAATTTCTCTGAAGTCATCCAGATTGTTCATTATGTATTCTTTAATAGGCAATTTGATGATGCATCTACCATAAATGTTCCGAGAAACGTATTCCAAGAAATGCCTTTCACATGATTTCTCTTCGAGAGTGTAGTTAATCGTGTTATTATGAAGCTTGTCAATGTGCAAAAACTTGAGGAATAAATTATGCAGTTTAGAATTGTTTTCAAGGACTTTGAGTGAATGAATTTTTTGCGGTATTGCACAGCCTCCCAGGCTGGGAGAGCCGGCAAGGATCCAACCTAATCTTGTTTTTTATAACGTTGGATGTTCAGGAGAGGCTTCAATTTGACCTATGCAGATTAAATCCCAAAATATTTCTGCGCCGATTAAAATATCAATTTTTGATGAAATGTGAAACTCAGGATCGACCAATTCAATGTTACGTGGAAGATTGAAAACTGATCGCTTTAATTCCTGGAATATTATTAGTTATAATATCCGTGACACAAATGAATACATTCGATGATGGTGGAAAAAGAGTTTAGTCGAGAACGCGATGTTAATTGTACTGTCTCCGTAGAACGTGTGGCTGTTCCCATTATACTGGAAATAGATATATCCATCGGTTGCGGAATTAAACCTAGGCTATTCATAAAGTCGCGAGATATAAAAATTGGCTTGAGATCCACAACCCAGAAGTATGCGGCAATATTCATGAAAGCCGTTCTTGACTTGAGCGAGAGCGACGGCAGTGAAAAGAATTACAGATTTATTGCCGTAAGAGTTGGAAGCATGAGAGACTATGACATCCGAAGGAATTATGGAAGATGATCCCATGGAATTGGATTCATTCTTTTCATTGATGGATGACATACGTTGCTGAGAGTGCATAGCTTGGATATGCAGTAAAGTATTATATTTGAGAGAACAAATCCTACAATTCCCTGATGGACATTTGCTCGAAGCATCAGTAGCTGAGCGTAGACAATTCAAGAATAATTTGTGCGAGCTTTTTCTATACGCTTCGGTAGATCTAAAAATTGTTTGCATTGGTAAATTGCATGTTCATCTTGGCAAAAAACATTTTACTTTGACGGCAGCCATGCAAGCTTGTTTAGTATTCACGTGCTGTCATAATGGGACACTCTTTGTCGTGATGCCTGTTATCTTATTAGTGACTTCGAGAACTTGACTGCGACGAGCCACGAAATCAAGAAATTGCTTCAATGAGGGCAATTCTGAGCCCTGAAGTGATGATTGCGATTCTCACGCTATGGTTGGATCAAATTTAGACCTAAGAATATAAATAAGAAGATCGATCCCAACGATCGTCGGTTGGATTCAATAGCCTTTAAGGCGCAAACATGTCGTGAAGCATCATTCGCAATTTGCTGTAGTTCTCGTGCGTTTTTCTTAGTTAAAGACGGCAACTTAAATATGGCCTTTGTTGTAATATTGTGCGATAGATGGCGCCATCGAGAGCCATCTTGATTTTTGATGCCTCTACAGGAATCGACACAGCGGGTTCCTGTTGGGATTTTGCATGCGAAGATGCTGATCATATATGTATCAGAATGATTGAAGTCACAGTAAATCCTGATTTGTCAGTAATTCATTTTGTTGTGTCAACATCCCAAAAATACTTCAGTGACGACGAGGATGAGATAAAAGTTGCCTGGTAAAAGAATTCTTTCTAACTCTAGAACTCAGCGGCGGTGGGTTGCTACGATTAGGCCTAACAGCGACAATCTAAATACGCTTTTTTCTCCCGCTTAATGGCTGCGTTTGGAAATATCGCCGTTTACGATAGTGCAGTGGAATCCTGGAATCAGTACACGGAGCGGTTAGAGCAATTTTTTGTTGCTAACGGTATAGACGATGCAAATCGGAAACGCGCCATTTTTTTAACGGTTGTCGGGCCGTACGCGCGACGTACGCGCTTCTACGAGATTTGCTTTCTCCGGACCATGAGAACATTACAGCAGCTGATCACAACATTGAATGAACATTTTGATCCGGTACCTTCGGAAATCGTTGAGCGTTTCAAGTTTAATAGCCAGATTAGGGAAGCAGGAGAATCAGTGGCCACCTTCATTGCAGAATTACGTCGATTAACAAAGCATTGTAATTACGAAGCATCTCTTGATACGATGCTGCGGGATCGCATCGTATGTGGAATTCAAGCGATCCAACGGAAGCTGCTTTCAGAGACTGGGCTCACGCTAATACGCGCTACGGAGATCGCGGTGTCTATGGAAGCAGCCGCGCGTAATGCAGTGGATTTGAAGACAAGTCCTGTGGATGTATGTGCTATTCAAAACAGCGGCGTTCGCCCGAAGAGTCAGATATCGAAAGGCAAGAATTCTGAGGAATAGAAAACAAAATGTTTTCGTTGTGGAAATTCCCGACACATCTTCTGACTGCTGATTTATTGGTGCTACCTGTCAGCTTGTCAGAAAACTGGCCACATTGCTCGAGTTTGCCAATCAAAGCAAAAATAAAACAAGATGAAACACGCCCTAGAAATAGGATACATCAATTGCAAGAAGTAAATCTCCAGAAATTAGGAACATCGCTGCAGTATGATTTACACAATCTTACTAATATGATGGCAAAAGCTCCGCCACCGATAAAGGTGTTATGCCAAGTTGAAGGTCAGGAAATATGCATGGAGCTTGATTCTGGTGCACCGTTTCCTTCATTCCAGAAGCCACGTATGTCAGACTTGCACACGTCTTTCCGCGTTGCGAAAAACAGAAATCAAGTTGCAGACATACACAAAACATCCAATAGAAATCCTGGGAGGTATGGATGTTCAAGTGGAGTGTAATTCCAATCAAGCTGTTCTGCCACTGTTAGTGGTGAAGCAAGGGACTGTAAATTTGGCAGGGAGAAATTGGTTTTCCCCATTAAGATTGATGTCAGCAGTCCAAGAATCAACAAATGCAATTTCGAAGACGGAAGAGACAGACCTTTCACTAAAGAAAATTCTAGAAAGACATTAGTGCATTTTTTCAGATGAGTTAGGCCTAGTGAAGACAACGAAGATACATCTTCATCAACGTCTGCACAGCCTAAGTTTTTCAAAGCACGCCCAGTGCCTTATGCTTTAAGAGACAAGATAGAAAAGGAGATAGACCGGTTACTGAAGAAAGGAATTTTAGAACCTCAAGACTTCAGAATGGGCTACCCTGTTGTGCCAGTGCTGAAGCATGATGGTCGTGTTCGTCCCTGTGGGGACTTTAAATTGACAGTTAATCAAGCAATTGAGCTGGAACAATATTGCCACGAATCGGGGACCTTTTTGCACTCAGGTGGTGAAACTTTTACAAAGTTAGATCTTCGGGACGCTTACTGCCAACTATAGTTAGATGAAGAGTCACGTAGCTTAGTCGTTATCAACACTCACAGAGGCCTGTTTCGCTACACAAGATTGCCTTTTGGAGTTGCGTCAGCGCCCGCTATATTCCAACGAGAGATTGAAAAGATCTTGCAAGGCTTGTCTGGAATCTCGTGCTATTTAGATGATCTACTGATAACCGGGAAAGACAATGCAACTCATCTACAGAACTTGGACTTGGTCTTATCTAGACTTAAAGTTGCTGGCATAAAGCTCCATTCACAAAAATGTGAGTTTTTTAAACCATCAGTTGAATATTTGAGTCACAAAATTGACAATAAAGGCCTTCACCCAACAGATTCCAAGTTTAAGACTATCGAAAATGCTCCTTCACCTAGCAATGTTGATGAGCTCCGTTCAATCATTGGGCTTTTGATTTACTATGCCAAGTTCTTGCCGAACATGTCAACCCTTCTTGCGCCCTTGTACAAATTGTTAGAACACAAGCAGCAATGGAAATGGACTGCAGTAGAAGAGGAAGCGTTCAAAGCAAAGCTAACATTGAGAAATTCTTCATTATTAGTGCATTTTGACAATTCAAAAGAAGTTCTCCTCGCATGTGATGCCAGCCCCTATGGTGTTGGTGCAGTGTTGTCTCACCTAACTGCAGATTGTGATCAGCCAATTGCATTTCGCGCTCCCTTACTAAAGCGCAAAAAAATTACAGTCATATTGAAAAAGAAACATTGGCTAGTTTTTGGAGTGACACATTTTCGGAACTATTTATTGGGACGGAAGTTCACATAGGTAACAAACCATCGTCCATTAGTCAGCTTATTAGCAGAATCCAAGCCTATACAAATTATGGCAACAGCACGAATACAACGATGGACATTAATTTTATCTGCATATAAAATACAATCAGGAAGAGTGTCTTGAATAGTAATGCAGATGCCTGTAGTCGACTGCCTCTACCAGTCAGGGAAATAGATCTTCCTTTGCCAGCGGATTCTGTACTCTTATTGGAGCAAGTGAATGATAGCCCAATCACAGCATATCAAATAGCACGGAAATTGCGAACAATCCTTGGCTTCGCAAGGTCAGGCAGTACATTTTGCATGGATGGCCTCGGAAAGTGTCGGCAGACCTCCGTGAGTATTGGTCCTTGCGGGGAGAATTGTCTGTGGAACAGGGTTTGATATTTAGAGGAACCAGAGTTTTTATTCCACAAAAATTCATTCTTGATGAGCTACATGAAAGTCACCCTGGAATTTCTGTCATCAAAGCTCTAGCTCGTTCGTCAGTGTGGTCAGGCATGGACAAGGGTTTGGAGGAGAAGGTCAAAAGTTGTATCAAATATCAAGAGAATGCATCGATGCCTCCTTCCCAGCATTTTTCTTGGCCCGCCCCAAAGGTCTATGGCAGCGGATTCATGTAGACCATGCGGGTCCGGTGGAAATGCTTTTGGTTGTTGTGGATGCAGGCACAAAATGACTGGAAGTTGTTCCAATGTCCTTGACATCTTCTTCGACGATAGTTGCTCTTCGTGGGTTGTTCTCCCGTTTGGTACCCAACAGCCTAGTAAGTGACAATGGAACTGCCTTCACTAGTGTAGAGTTTCAAAGTTTTGGCAAAAAATGACATAACACATATAAGAACAGCACCATACCATCCTAATTCCAACGGAATAGCTGAGCGAGCAGTTCGCATAGTCAAGACCGCCATAAATAAAGAAAGCGACACAGGGAACTCTCCTTTGTCGCTTGGAAAGGTTTTTATATACAGAAGAACACCATCAGCATCGACAAATATTTCGCCTGCTATGGCCATGTTTGGGCGTCCACTACGCAGTCGTCTTGATCTCCTTAAAGAGTACATTGCCAATGATACTTCAAATCATACCAAAACCAAGGAGGGTGACCTTGTTTGGACCCGGAATTTTTCACGTGGTCCTAAGTGGATTGTTGGTACAGTCACAGAGACTTCTGGGAATGCTATGATGAAAGTGCTTACTTCACAAGGTAAGGTGGCACGTCACATGGATCAAATTCGCATCAGGACATCTCGGCAGATTTCTCCACTAATTGACAGCGACTCCCCTTGTACTCCTACAACTCCTGTTTTTGATGCTCCAGTGGTAGGGAGTGAGGATGACATGCAAAGGCTATTCCTGAGTCAACCCAGCAGCGGCCCTGATGTCCCTTCTGTGCATACTCCCTGTGAGGAACAATCTACATCTTTTCTTAATAGACCTCCTATACATATACACTCTGATGAGGAACAATCCACAACTCCCAGTTAGAGCTGAGGTGCTTCCTGCTAGGCGTTCGACGAGGATTCGACAGACCACCTAGGACTTTAGGAAGCATTGAATTTTTTTTTCTCTTAGGGAAAGAAAGATGTAATATTGTGCGATAGATGGCGCCATCGAGGGCCATCTTGATTTTTGGTGCATCTACAGGAATCGACACAGCCGGATTCCTGTTGGGATTTTGCATGCGAGAATGCTGGTCATATATATATATATATATATATATATATATATATATATCAAAGTGATTGAAGCCACAGTAAATCCTGATTTGTCAGTAATTCATTTTGTTGTGTCAACATCCCAAAAATACTTCGGCCTTGATATGAGTTTGGACTATGAGTCTTTTATTATCGTATCACTCATTTAGGAGATTCCATGCAACTGCGTAATTTCAATCGGATATTTCGAGAGAGCTGATGACATTCCTTGCATCTCCGGATAGCCTTTAAATATTGCAATTTATGAATGTTGGATATGGATGGATTTACATGTATAACCAAGTGGAATATATCATAAAATGGAAACTATTCGTCATATTTTCCGATAAAAATTGGAAAATTTAGTTTTGGCAAACGCATGTATAAAGCGGAATATGGTAACTCAGACATGCTTGAGAGTATTGGCGAAGGCATTATTATGCTACGCGAAGTTTAGAAGTAAGATGGAGTTAACATTTCTCGTATTTTAGTGGAAAGAGTAAAAGGCTTCCTCGAATGTGACTCTGTCATTTTCTTCCGATTCATTGAACTTTTCTAATTGAGATTGTACATTGACGTATTCCAATAATCATTTCGTTCCAATAATCATTTAGCTTTAATTTTCGTTCTTCGAGTTGAGTTATTATCGTCGGTTACCGGCGGTGAAACCGAATGTATAGAATTAATGTACGAATTTGCGTGTGCACGCGGCCTTAATTACAGTGCAGTGCCTTTTAAGGATTGCCTGATCAATTCGCTATCCATGATAAATTTGTGAATAGACCTACGAATTACAGAAATTCTTTGACAAGTATCGAAGTTCCCTAACCTCTCCGTTACACTTGTGAAATCCTTAAAGGCTGAGGGCAAACCGAAATGGCCGATGAAGGTCACGATATAGGCACAATGATGATTTCAGATGAACGTGGCCCTGGAACGAATTTTTACTTGTCCTGACAGCAGAAGGGCTTAGATTACGTTTGCCAGGAATAAATGGCTGCACGCGTCGTGCTGGCAGTATTACTGCTTAACAGTGCACGATGGGCACTGGAAGTATTATTCTTGAATTTCGGTGATTATGCCTTGCGGATGCTTGTGATATCTGGCTCGAAGGATCATTTGGTTGTATAATTAGATTGTATAATTGGTTTGTATAATTATCGCAAATGTATGCGATATGTGTCCCTCCACGCATTATCCCTTCTAGGATGATGGTTCTCAGTGGCGGCGTGGTTAAGAGATGAACTCTTTGATTTAATATATTATAGGCGGTGACAATACCGTAAACACATTACACTGTTTAATATTCTTTATTACAAGAACAATTGTGCTCGTACAAAAGAAAACGATAAGTGCGCCGTAATTAAGAAGACGCATCTCACTCGTGCAACAGTTAAGACACTAATGCAGAGAGACAAGAATTCGGGCACGCACGCACACCGGAAACGAAGAGAGTGAGAGCGTCCGAAACGCAGACATCGTGACGCGTGAAACAAAAAAAAAGTGGCGCGAACTAAATTAAAAACTGAACATTATGATATTTTTAACATTTGATCTATTTTGAAAATGAGCTTTGTAAAAAGGCATTGTGATTGGCTTATTCATCTTTACGTTGCGTAAATACCCTTTATGGGACAGACGATGTTTGTGCTGGCATAATGATAAAGACTGTGATTGGCCAAGTTCTTGCACGCTAAATGCCGGTACGCTGTATGCTGACTCGATAGGACTTCACACTTAGAAGATTATCTTTTATATAGATTTTACTGGACATGCCTTTTGACTAAACTTAAAATCCGAGATGATAGAGTAAGAGAATAATTTTCTGTCCTTCTGTCTCTACATAATGCAGCAAGAGAGCAATATCTTATTTCCTTCTTTATTGTGTACTTTCGGAAACTAAAGAATAAAAAATACGATATATCTACTGTCTCCTTTTATTTAAAGGAAAAGTATATAACTATAAGATCTAGTACAATAAGATCTATGGTTTTTTTATATCTTGCCTGGAATCTGACTGACCGTCTATCCGCGCGTGATCGAGACAGCAATATTTTAAAATTTCATTCTATGTACGACCAAAATTTAATTTAGATAGACTTTGTTCTCCTGCATTGATCTAATAATAAGAAAATCGAATAATAAGTAATCCACGAAGTACAATCCATTCTTTCTTTAAAGTATCTTTATTAAAATAGATTTAGATGCAAAAAAAACATCATTGAATGAGATGTTTGCTTATCGACACATTAAACCTATATTAGATTTAAAAACATTTAATTTTTTGATAAAAATGTGTTATTTATAGATAACCTTTTAATAGAAATAAATACTATGTAATTTCTTTCTGCAGTATAATTACATAAAATGTCAAACAATTCTCTTGAATATAACTACATTTATAAATCCTTGCATCATTAATTCGCGAAGGTATTTCTTGCATTCTATAATAATTTTAATAATTTTTTATTCTTTTTTTAGAATATTGTAGAGAAAGATCTTAAATGCTTTTCTTTCAAAAAATTTCGAGTTTTGAAAGAAAGTTAAAAGATTTTGCTTACAAAAATTTACTCTTCGTTTCTGATGAGGATTGAAAAAATAAATTAAATCTAAATCTCATATTGAAAGAATTAAAACATATTTTAACATAAAGAAAAAACTAAGTTTACATTTCTACATTATCCTTCAGAAATAATAGATATTCTCCGGATTTTATTTTTTCGTTCACAACTATTGTAGTAAAGAAATGTTTTGTAAAAATTGAAATGATAAGCAAAAATTATTCATAAAAATGAACAGACTAAGGTATCTATAAGATGATCGCATGGCTTCCAACATAATAAGGATATTAATTACCATATTTTTTCTATTCTGGATGAAAGCGATAAAAGGAAGACTGTTTTTAATATTATTATTTTTATATATTACATATATATTAATGTTCAGCACTTAGGTCCTGCGTAGCTTATATGCTTCTTTTTTTTAATTAAATATGTTTATATTTTGTTCAACCTATGTTTTTCAATACATTAGGATTTTTTTTACATATTGGAAAGAGCTAAAAATTTTTTTTATTGTTTGATAAAAAATATTTTTATCTACGATTAACGTGGCACATTTAATCTCCGCTGATTTCTTATCAAATGACAAAAACAATTCATTTGTGTGTTCGAATCTTCGTTCTATGTACTTGCTTTGATATAACTTTTTTTAAATTTATCTATATGTATATTAGATTTTGCGTGATGAATTTGCGATAAATTTATAGCATTATAAGTTATTGTAAATCGAACAAAAAAAACTTACATCATATAGCATTTTGTGTGTAACGAATATTTAAATTCTTTAATATTTAATTGTTCTTTGAAATATTAATTTGTGCGATACGTTTACTAACATGATCACTATCATATAATGTTTTTTTTTTAATATTATTTCTGTATGCATACAATCTGCACCTTGAAATATGTATTAGATTAATCTCTTAAAAACTCTTATTGTATATAATGTAATAATAAAGATTATCATCAAATGATACTTTGCGTATCCAAGATTTGAATCGGTCATTATTAAATCAAGCCTCTTTAAAGATTAAGATCTTTTAACCAATTAAAACGATCGCTAGATTTTCTCGTCGCGGTGCGGATAGAAATGGGTGAGCGCGGAGTAGCTTGTCGACGGGGATTGTAGAAACAATTGATTGAGACTTTCTTTTGTAACAATAGAACAAAATTTATTGTAAAATAGATTTAATAATAAATAAGGAAAAGTGTACATGTTATCCACCAAAATAGTATCGATATTACATACTAGGTCTGCGCGTAATATCTTACGATAGAGATACGTATGCCGATGCGTGTGTAGCTCGCTGATCGTCGCGGGCGATTTATTGTTCGGCGAGATCACCAGATCGTGGTCAGATCGATCTTTCGGCGTTCGCGGTCGCGGTGTTTACGCGTGTTTGCGCTCTAAGGCGATCGCGAAGTGTCCTTATATACAAAGCTTAAAAATGGCTAATTTTTTTATACAGCCGTGCGAAAAGTTGTATTTTATCATTATTTTTGTAATGTTCCAACTCGGTTTTTTATAATAAATCGGGAGCTTTTAAATAATAATATGCGATTTACCTACACATTTGAAAAAGGTTATGTATGTATATGTTGCCTGTGCATGTATATATATTTGTGTGTGGGGGAGGAGGCTAAATAATATACTATTTAGTTCTAAAAGCACATGTTTTAAAATGTTGAGAGGGAGTAACAACAAGTAATACATACTAATTTTCACCCACTTACTCAGTCCTTCTTTTTCACAAACACACGCGCACGCGCACACATATACTAGCAGACGTATAGATATAAATAGAGGACTTACATAAATCAAGCATCTTATACGAGATGAGGTGAAAGGAATCACAAACTACCTAGCAGAATCAACAATTTGTTTTTAGATATGATTGTGTGCGCACGCGCGTGCGTGCGTGCGTGCGTATGAAAGACTAAATAAATGGGTGAAAATTAGTATGTATTACATGTTGTTAACATATCGTCAAAATATTTGACCGATCTTAACGGTTTAATAAACTCACTGCCATTTTATTATTACTTTTAATATTATTATTACTATTATTACTATTATTACTATTACTATTATTATAAAACTTTTATTTCAATATTCAATGTATTGTATTGATTTGCTCTCTCTCGTAATCGCTGCAGTATGAGACGAAATTTGTTCAGCGCGAAGAATCAAACGCATGGACTTACATGGATAGCGTGTACAGATTTATAATTATTTCTTAAAAATGATATTTTAGAAAATAAGTTTATCATATATTTTATCATTATGGTTGAATTCGTATAAAAATAACCTTTAATTTGGTTATTAAAAAATTTCAAAATTAAAGATGTAGATATGGAGTGAAATGGGGGAAACTTAAAAAAAGTTGAAAGAAATCTTTTTTATTTTTTTTATAAAGACCTTTTGAAACGATTTAACTTTTGTATAAAACTTTTTTTCTATCTGTTGTACTTTTGACGATATTCGCTTTGAAAGAAAAAAACCGATTTTTTTTTTAGCGGAGTTTCACCCTCTTAACATACAGCTCAGCACTTATACAAAAATACGTGTCTCTTATTTTTGTTTATATTTTAACATTTTCGAAGTTCATTAAAATCCGGATGGGAAGAAAGTGGGAACACTTTTTTGTGTTCTTTTGTAAGTACAATCGATATCTAACAAGGAGATGGCAAGAATTGTGAAATACAAGATTAAATAAGCTATAGTTTATTCGAAAGGGGAGATTAAAAGAGAGTATAAAAAGTATAAAAAGGTTTGAGTGCATAGGTCTTAGTTTCGGAGACATTTGCATACAAAGTTAGGCATTCGGCTAACTGTACGGTATTATGAATACTCAAACAAAGCGCTGTGGCTGCACAGTCTAAGGCTCGCGCATGTAATCTTTTTCTTCTGTGACGGAAAAGTTTGAGACCTCGCAGTGACAACTTTTTTTTTTAATAACAGTTATATTTTGTCAACAAAATTAATTTTTGTTATTATTTGTAATAAAATATTAATAATTATACATTATTATTATATGTGTTAAAAAATAACGACAATTTTTATACATATATTAATGTTTATTTATTTGAGGATCGATTCGATTAGCACCGAGGTGAAAGCACATAGCAAAGCGCAGCACCTTAGCTTTCTAACTTTTCCGGATTTTTCAAGAAGGCAAGGAGAAAACAATGATTGGTGAGATACGTATGAGGAAAACGTAAGGGATGAAGAAAAAGAACAAGGAAAATAGCGAAAGAAAAGGAAAATAAAGCGGAAAAATAAAACATAATCTCAAAAAAGGAAGAAAGGAAAACTGTGAATGTGCTGCCAAAGTAAGAGTGAAGTAAGGGTGAAGTAGATGCCAGTAGCGAAGGGAAACGATGGACAGAAAAAAGAAAAGTGTGTGTAGAAAATAGAGAAAAGTGGAAAAAGGAAAATTAGAGGACAAAGTCGAGAGAAGATAAGAGTAAGGAAAAGTCGAGGAGAAAGAGGGAACTGAATGGAGGAAAGCAGCGCGGAAAGGAGGGAAGAGAGCAAGAAGTCGATAAGGAAAAAAGATAAGAGCACCGCAGCAGGTAAAAAGCAAGGAGAAAGAGAGAGGAGAGTAGAGGGGAAATAACTAAAGCCGGGAGGGGAAGACCGAGCAGTGTAGGCAGAATAAGGGGAGAGAGAGAACACAGAGTTGCGGCACGATAAGCGAATATTTCAAGAGAAAGAGAGAGCAAAATTCGGTGAAAGAAGAGAAGAAAGTAGTCAAGTATAGTCACAGCGGTAGAGAGTTGGCGGAAAGAAAGCAAGAGAGGAGAGCGAAACAAGAGACCAGAGGAGAGGAAAAAGAAGAGAAGATGGCACAAAACTGGGAAAATAAGAGTGATAGAGAAATACTAATAAGTATGGCAATTAGAGGAGCAAATAAAAGAAAATAGAATAATAAAAGAACAATTGCAAGAGATCAAAGAGGATTTAAGAAAAGAAAAAGAGAAGAACAGAGGAAAAATGGAAGGTTTGGAGATCAAGATGGAAAGGATAGAAAAACAATCAGGAAGGACAGAGAGAAAGGAAGCTAAAAATTTTGAAAAAATTTTGAAGCAAAAATTGAAAGCATTGAAAGAAAAGTAATGGGCGGAAGAGAGGCATCTCAGTCGGAAGCAGTGGAAAGGCTTAGCAAGCAATGCAAAGAAATGGAAATAAAATTAGAAAAATAGGACAGAGAGGAAAGCAAAAACAACATCATAGTAAAGGGATTTGCAATAGAAAGGACAGTGGATTTAAAGAATCAGATGGAGAACTTTTTTAAGCAAACTCTAAAGGTGAAGGCGGAAGTGAAAGCGGCAAGATTAATTCCGTTCCATAAGGGAACGGAAAATTAGTTTGAAAATAGATAATTTGGAGGACAAGGAAGAAATAATAAAGAAAAAGAGTATTTTAAAAGAGACAGAGGTATTTATAGATAATGACAGAACGATCAAAGAGAGGGAAATACAAAAAGGTATTATAAATATAGCGAGGGAACAAAAAGCACAGAGAAAAGAGGTTACTGTCAAATTTTAGAGATTGTTAATAGACGGGGAGTGGTTTAGGTGGAAATGAAAGGAAAGAGGAGTTGGAAAAACAGAATTTATTTCGAAAAGAAAAGGAGAGGATGCAAACCAACTGAAGCCGAAGAAACACAAAAATATGGTAAGGAGAGAAAATAAAAGATAAAAGTAAGGAAATAAGAGCACTATTTTGGAACGTAGCAGGGTTGTACAGGTTAGATGATAGTTGAAAATACATACAAAGTTTTGATATTATAGGGTTCACGGAAACATGGACTGAAGAGAAAAATAAGGGGATATATAAGAAAATGCTGGGAAGTTTGACTGGAAAATGAGTGGAGTAGAAAAAGAAAAAATAAAAGACAGACCAAAGGGAAGTATCATTATGGGGATAAAAAAGAAAGCTGCAAAGGAATACAAAGAGAATCGAAATGGCAAGAGAAAGAAATAATAGGAGGAGTAATCGATACAGGACAAGAGAGGTGGACAATTATCACGACCTACATGAGAGAAAAAAAAGGAAAGATAACTAGGAAAAAATATAGAAAGTAGTAGAAAAGATGCCAACAAGAAGATTTATGGTGGGCGGGGATTTCAATGCAAGAACAGGAGAAGAGGCAGGACAGATATGGAAAGATGGCAAATTGAGAAACTCGAAAGACAAGATAGTAAACGCAAAAGGTGAAGAACTGATAGAAAATTTAAAGGAAGGAGAGATTTTGATAACATCGATAACATCAAGGGAGATGAAAAGGACGAGATAACATTCGTAGAGGGTAACGGATGCACAACGATTGATTATATAGTAACAAATATGGTGGGCAGGGAAAACGTGGAAAGAATGAAAGTGGGGGAGAGAATGGACTCGGATCACATGCCGCTAGAAATCACACTAAAAGATGAAGACGAGAATAAGGAAAAAAAAAGAGTTTTAATAGATTAGTCTGAGAAAGGAATAAAAGAGTACATATAGAAAGTTAAAACGTTTGAAGAGACAGAAATATGGAAAAAATTTTAAAAACAAATACAAGGAGTGATGATGAGAAAAGAATGTAGTAAGAGACAAAACAAGAATAAAAAGAAATGATGGGATAAGTAGTGCAAAGAAAAGAGAAAAAAAGTAAGAGATATGCTTTAAAAAAATGAAAAGAGGAGAAGATAGATAGAGTGGTCTATTTAGAGGAAAGGAAGGAGTATAGAAACGTATAGAACGCTGCTAGAAAATAAAAAATTAAATGCTGGAGAGAGATTAATAGAGGAGTTACAACAAGATAGGATAGACAAGAGATTCTGGAAAATAGTGAATGAAAAAAGAAAGAAAAGGACAGATATAAGCGTTACAATCATTGAGACAAAACGGTTAGAACATTTTATGAAATAATTCGAAGGAGAAAGAAGAGGAACAGTCGAAAGTCGATACATGTGAAATATGGGAAAATGAAATAGAAGCGGAGTAAATCAGGAAAGCAATAAGGAAATTGAAAAAGAAAAAAGATGCTGGAAGAAAATATGAAATTGGAAACGAGGCTTGGATATACGGAGGTGTTGTAGCCAGGTCTACAACCAATAATAAAAGTAGTCCGCATGGCAACAAAATTAGGTCGCATGAACCTCGAAAAGTCTTTCGAAAGATTACACAAATGTGTGACCGCCGAAATCGCGACCAGTCTTTCGAAAGACCGCAGAAATGCATCGCGAGAACATTGCGAAAAAGCTGATCAGCAAATGCCTAAATTTGATGATCAAACCGATCGTAATATTGATTAATCAATATCACGCAACCGATCGACGCAATCGATCAGAATGCTGACCGGGCATCGATCAGACTATATAACCGGTTACACAAGGCGGAATAGATAGAGTCGGGAAACAATCAAACATACCGTGTCGGAATCGTTATTATAATTATCGCGCAAGATATTACACGAGCACAGCGAAGTTCACGCGAGCCGTACTATCAGCGTCTCAGGTGACATATTCGGTCGACGGCCGCCAGAGTAACGCGATACGCGCCCGCCGACGTTTAGCCATGTGTGAAAGAAATAAAATAAGAAATACTAAATCCAAGAAATTGTGCAATTGTTAAATAAACCAAGTAACATAAAGAAAGTGTGTTAGTGATTTCAAGAAGATTTCCTTCCATTCGTTTGATCCTGCTCGGAGTCCCAATTCCTTAGGCTTATCGAACCCGACTATCTCTAAAATTAACGTTGTAGCCCATCCGGGGTACAACAGAGGGAATAAGATGATAGAGAACATGACAAAGGTAATAAATAGAATGAAACAAAGAGATTTTACCAGAAGAGTGGTCAGAAGGAATTATATAGTCCGATATTTAGAAAAGGAGAAGAGGACAAAGTCCGAAATTACAGGGGTATCACATTAATTAAAGGTATCACATTAATGGATTCAGGATACAAAATCTACGTCGAAATTCTAAAGAACAGACTAGAGGAAAGGATGGAAACGAGTATACTAGATGACACACAAATGGGGTCGAAGAGGAAGAGGGACAACTGATGCAATATACGTGCTAAAAACAATCATAGATAAGGAAATAACGGGAAAGAGAGGCAAACTCTATCTTATGTTCGCGGATATGAAACGAGCATTTGACAGAATAAAGAGAGAAGAAATATGGAAAAGATTAGAAGAAGAAGAAGTAGACGAACAACTAAGAACAAGAATTAGGGAAATATATGACAGAATAGTATGCTCAATAAGGATAAGAGGAAATACAATAGGTAAATTCACAACTAAAAGAGGAGTCAGACAAGGATGCTCACTGAGCCCAGCCTTGTTTAATGTGGTATTTGCAGATCTAGAAAGGGAGGTGAGAAAAGAACAAGAAGGTAGAGGTAAAGGAGATGGTAATAGGAAGAAAAAAGATATGGACTATTTCGTACGCAGACGACGTGATGCTAATCGCGAAGGGGCTGGAAAGGATGATAAAAAGGTTCAAAAGATATATATAGATAAGAAAGATTTAGAACTAAATGTTGACAAGATAAAGATAATTTGTAGAAGAGCAGGTGACAGAAGAAAGGAAGAAAATTTTGAGTGGGAAAATAAGAAAATAGAAAGAGTTAAAAATTTAGACTATTTAGGGTATACGATTAAAGAGAACAACGACGATAAAGAACATATAAAGAAGATAGAAGGACGAACGCAGTGCTGGATAAAGTATGGAGCATCGAGGAAAAACTGTTTAAAGAGGACTTCAAAAGGACGATGAGACTGTTTGACGCACTAGCCAAAGTGTGATTGCTTATGGAGCAGAATTATGGGGGGAAAAGAATGGAAAGAACAAAGGGAATTGAAAAAAATACAAACAAAGTACATAAGATGGGTAATGAGATTAGACAAATACATCAACATACTGGATCCTTAAGGAAACAGGAAGAGACGATATAGCTATAAAAATGGAAGAAAGAGCGGAGAAATGCGAGAAAAAGATGAAAGAATCAGAACATCGATAAGAATGTTGGAAGAAAATAAGCACGAACATAACACCGAAAGGGAAAGAACAAGAAGTAAATATCTTAATAATAGAGGCTGGTCGGCGGAGAAAATGAGAAGAAGGATAAACAACGGGGAAGAAGTATGGACAGAACTAATGCGGATAAGCAGGGATATCCAGAATCAACAAAGAGATGAAGGAATCAAGGTTCTTAGAAGAATTAAAAGAGATGGCCAGAGGGGAGACACCAAAGTATCTGAGAAAAAACGAAAGAAGGAAAAGAGGAGAGCTTGAAAGAATCGGGAGATTTATACACGGCAACGAAACGAGAGCATGTAGGTACTGGCAAGACGAAAAGAAAAGAATCTGTAGGCTTTAAAATATAATAAAGAGGAAAAAGAAACATCGAAACATGTTATAAAAAAATGTAAAGTAACTGAATCAAGAGACAGAAATTGGAAAAAAGTCATAAGAGGAGATAAAAATCTAGTGATATTACAGGAGCTTATATGGAAAAGACGGAAAGAAGAAGAAAAACAGAAGAAAGAAAAGGAAGTACAGGAAAGTGTAGGTTAGCAAACATATGTAAAAGATATGAGGTAAATACACGAAGGATTATTAGGATTATAAGTATAAAGTACATATATATAAGAGGGAATATAAAATGACATGAACACACACACACACACACACACACACACACACACACACACACACACACACACACACACACACACCCACACCCACACACACACCCACCCACACACACACACACACACACACACACACACACACACACACACACACACAAGGGAAATATTGTAACACAAAGTGAACAATAAATTTTTATTCATTCATTCATTATTTCTTTTGATTTATTATAAAATTCGGATATTGCACAATGTTGTGGGTGAAAATTGAAATAAAAAATAAAAAAAATTATTCTTTTATGAAAAGTTCATGTGCGATCCATTTGTGTTTCCAATATTTTTATTTCAATTTTCTCTCACAACATTGTTCTGCAGCGTTCGAATTTTATAATAAATAAAAAGAAATAAATAAACATTAATATATTTATAAAAATTGTCGTTATTCTTTAATACATATAATAATAATGTATAATTATTAATATTTTATTACCAATAATATTGGGTTGTCAGAAATGTCATGACGTATTTTTGTAGATGGCGCGAATTCATTTTTGGAAGTACTAGAGTCATTCGCATCTATGTCATTTGATAGTTCTAGCTTTATTCTAAAAAAAAAAATTGAGCGATTTGCTTAAGTTTTGGAAATTTTATAACAAGTTGAAGATGGAAGACCAAACTGTGCATTTTCGCCACATATTACTGTTTTACTTCCGTTAAGGGAAGAATGCGCGTCAAGCTTGTGAAAAGTTGCATACAGTTTACGTTGATAATGCTCTACAAGAATTTCAGTGCCAACGACGGTTCACGAAATTCCGTGCTGATGATTTTGACCTCAACGACGTTCCTCAGTCAGGGAGGCGAGATTAATGATAACAAAATAAAGGCATTGATCGAGTCAAACCCACGTTATACTACATGACAGATTGCAGAAACATTGAACATCCATTCTTCATAATCACCTGAAGAAGCTAGAATACGTAAGCAAGCTCGATATTTGGGTTCCGTATGAATTCAAAGAAGTTCATTTGATGTCGCGTATAAACATCTGCGACATGCTCATTAAACGTAAGGAAAACGATCCTTTTTTGAAGCGACTGATAATTGGTGATGAGAAATGGATTGTTTACAACAATATGGTGGGCAAACGGTCTTGGTCCCGACGTAATAATTCGTCTCAAATCAGTGTGATGGGATTTTAAAGGTGTCGTGTTTTTCGAGCTCCTATCAAGAAACAATCAATTCGAATGTACTGTCGGCAGGTTGAACAAATCCATCAGAAACGTCCAGAACTCGTTAATCATAAAGGAGTTGTGTTCCATCACGACAACGCGAGACCACCCACAAGTTTGACCACCCGATGGGTCCAAAAAATTATTGGAGCTTGGATGGATGTTGCCACACCCACCATACTTGCCTGACCTTACCGTCAGACTTTCACTTGTTTCGCTCTCTACAAAACTCCTTGCATAACGTTTAATTCAGATGAGGCTGTAAATCAGCACTTTGTTCAGTTTTTCGCCGATAAAGACAGGCCCTTCTATGAACGAGGAATTATGAAACTCACTGAAAGATGGCAAAAGATTATCGAACAAAATATATCATTGATTGATCTTTGTTCTTTATATAAATAAATGACCTTTGAAAAACATCGAAAAAATACGTCATGACTTTTCCGACAACCCAATAACAAAAGTTAATTTTGTTGACAAAATATAATCATTATTAAAAAGAAAAAGTTGTCACTACAAGATCTCGAACTCTCCTTGCCAGAAGAAAAGATTACACGCGTGAGGCTTAGACTGTGCAGCCACGGCGCTTCACGCTTTGTTTGAGCTATTCATAATACTTACCATACAGCTAACTGAATGCCTAACTTTGTATGCAAATTTCTCCAAAACTAAGGTCCATGCACTCAAACCCTTTTACACTTTTTATACTCTCAACTTTTCTTTTCGAATGAACTATAGTTTATTCAATTTTGTATTTCACAATTCTTGCCTCCTTGTAAGTACAATAAGTATACTAGACGGATTCTAATCAATAGCCCCGATGGGGGTATGGGTATGCAGGGGAAAGGGAAAGGAGAGAGGGGAACGCTGAATCTCTAACTCAAGAGCTCCTGGAGGTGACTCGAGAGAGGGGAGGAGGGAACGCTGGTTTGGTGATCCTTTAAAATGTACCGTTAGGAGGGGGGAGATAGATAAAATAATGAAGCATAATCGCCGGCAATCCGGCAACTGTAAACAAATTGGAAAGAGAAGTTATAAACAAATAGATAAACAAGTTGCGACTCGGAGGACATGATCACAGGGCGCGTGATTCCGGCCACTGCCATATTTCTCATACAATATATATTTTATCATCTTCTCTTTTTCTTTACCTATTATCTTCTCCCTCTCTCCCTCTTTCTCTCTCCCTCTCTCTCTCTCTCTCTCTCTCTCTCTCTCTCTCTCTTTCTCTTCCGTTCGGCTCTTTCTTATTACAAATCTGAGTAGTTTTTTTTCGACATTGGCCATCCGGCGCTCGGTGATAGGTGGATCGCGCGCGGCAAGGGAAGGATTACAGCCGCTCCGCTTCCTATCCGTCCTATGGAAATGAGCATTTTCTCCCCGCGCACTCTTATTTGTACGATACGATGTATATCTTTAATATTTAACAACACGAAAATTATTGCAAATATCGCAAAATGATATAAGACATTTTGATTTATCTCGCTTCCTTCTACCTTCTCACGAGCGATGATGCGAGTGCTTTGGGACACACTGTATATATACATGTATACTGCAAAGGTATTCGCCAATGTCCTCATGGTAATGTCGAATTCGATATGATGTATCGTTTGTCATCGTACGGACTTAGAGCAATTTTCGACTCGGATACCATATATACTTGTAGCTTTGATCTTATACACAACTGGGGACGAATCATTTCGATCTCTTCGTTCAAGCACCGCATGTAATCGTCGAACGTTATTGTTCGCGCTACGACATTACTCTTTACACTTCTCGTCTTTTTAATGTCCTTCTTACCGTTCAACCTCACCGCCTATATCTTCACTCTGAATGACGAATCCGTCATTATCGCACCGTTATTCTCGTCCTTCATTAGACTGGGTACTTTTTTATTCGCGAAAGGCATTCCATACGCATTGTCCGTCGGATAATCACTTGTGTCGAATCTAACGATATCGCCTTTCATCATCTCGTAAACATCGTCGCACTCAATGTATGTGAGACTGCTATGTCGGTGTACATGCATCTTGCATTTGTCACGATACAGCGACATATACTCGTGATGAAATTCGTACAAGCAGATTTTCGATATATCTAGTATACACATACCCACATGGATCGCGCAAAGTGTGCGCGCTAGCGCGAAACACGGACAAGAAGACCATGTGATCTTTATGTGAGCGCTTCAGTTGCAAGTATCTGAGGTTATCAGATCACAGAAACGGCTGGACCGATTAAATTATTCATATGTTTAATCGATAGTTTGGATAAGATTTATAAGAATAAGAAGGGAGGGTGTGCGTCACGACGGGGCCCGACCACGAACCAGTCGTGAAAACTCGTAATTATTTTGCGAAAAAATACCACCTCAGCCAAGAATCGAACCTCGATCTCCTGCTTACCGGGCAGGCATCTTATCCCTTCAACTACCGAGGCATGTGATGATATTTATCGCAAATAACGTGTTTAGAATAATACGTCAACAATACAATGATACACATATATACGTATTATAATATACATATATACATGTATTCTCTCAAATCTCCACGACCGGTACTCCAGAGAGATGATGGTCCTATTCTCTCGATGGATGCAGATCGGACTGCAGCGGCGACATCCTCCAACGCCATTGGCAAATATACAAATACAATCCTCCTGGAGCACGACAGGAGAGATTGCATCAAGCATGGCTCGAGCCCCCGAATAAAAAGGGAGGGTGTGCGTCACGACGGATATAAAAAGTCTTTTTATCTTTTTCTTATGTGCTTTATAGACAGAGATATAACGTGTCACAATTTAAATGTAAAAATTTTCATTTTCAAGAAACATCTCCCTCATCTCCGTTGTCGCTCATTCCGTCTCACTCTTCGTTGCTCTCCCTCGCTCTCTTTTGGCTCTTTGTTCTCTACCATTCTCTCTCGCACTCTTTATTTCTCTTTTGTTCTCTTTCACTCTTTCACCCCCCCCCCCCTCTCTCTCTCTCCACTTTCTGCTCTCACTATTTCTCTCCCCACTTTCTCATAATTTCACCCTTCCTGTCTTATTCGATCTCCCTCGTTCTTCCTCGCTTTTCTTCGCTCTCTCTCTCTCTCTCTCTCTCTCTCTCTCTCTCTCTCTCTCTCTCTCTCTCACACACATAAATCATAAATAATGCAATTTTGTATTTTAAGCTATTTTAAACTTTTTGGCCATTTTGAAAAATTTTTTTTAATCATACGGACTTCAAATTCAGCATTTATATATGTTTATTTAGAACTAAGATTTTGGTGTAGGTGTGACCTTGAAATTCCAAAAATATTTTTAAGTCATTTTCCATTTTCTTATTTTCATAATTTATAGACCTAGAGGATCGTAAATAACGCAATTTTGTACTTTAATTTTAAAAATTTTTTGCCATTTTGAAATTTTTTATTTTTAATTGTATGAACTTTATATTTGATATTTATATATGTTTATTTAGGATAAACGTTTTGACACAGGTATGATCAGGAAATTCCAAAAATATTTTCAAATTTTATTTTAACAGTCTATAGGTGTAAAGAATTGTAAATAACACAATTTAGTATATTAATTTTAAACTTTTTTGTCCATCATTTTGAAAAATTTTACTTTTATTCATGATCTATTGACCTACAGAAGTGACGTTAAAGTTTATAAATATCAAGATATAAAAAGAGTTTATTAATCAAGTGGAAAATTATTTGATATTACATAAAAATTGAGAAATTTTATAAATATGAACAAGATTTTATCTAAAAGTAAACTAACATACAATTTGGAGTTATATGTGCTGTAATTCACCAATTTTATTAAAACTCACAAGGAGATAATCTAGATTGTAAAATTGGGATAAGCCATAGCCTATTCGAAGAAGGAGGTTGGGTGTAATAACATGGTAAAATGATTTATGTGAATGGGCTTTGATTTCTGAGAAAATTGCAAGTAAAGTTGAGCGCCCGATCAGCTATGGTGTAAATATTAGAACCGTGCGTCAGTAGACAAAAAAGCGTAGCTGAGCAGCCTGAGGTGCGCGGTACCTTTTTTCGTGCGACCGACGCGAATTCGAATTTCCGCAGTGTCAATTTTTTTTGACTCAAGCTTTTCAGCTACGCCGCTTTTTTTCGAATCGAACTTTATGTAGCAATATCTCCGCTCATAGGCTCATATGTCTCTTTACTTGATACATATCACTTGGGTTTAGTAGAATGACGCAATTTTTATAGTAGGATTATTACTTGGCACCAATTATTGATATCAAATCTTTTATACAAATGATATCATTTGAGTTTAGTTAGCAATGTGTAAAATTTTTTTAAAGCAACTTTTTTTAAAAGAATTGAAGCTACTATCACTTGGATTAGAAAAACTCTTCTACAAAATACAAAATGAAAATACAAAGATCATCACAAAGATACTAGCATTTAGATTTTTTTTTAGTTTTATCACAACTAGAATTGAATTAAGTATGACAATAAAAAGACTCTCCAATGAACAAACAGATATATGTACCACTTAAGTTCTATTTTTTTTAAATAAAAAATATTATCAGTTACTTCTATTTTTAATGGTACAACAGTTTTTTTTTCAAACGCCTCTATACTTGACACCCTTTTTTTAGGCCATTGCTTTTTCATAACTTGCACATTAAAAAAATGATTTACACTCGCATAGTATAAAAAAAAATATTAGAGATCCTATTAACAAAGTGCTTTACCAAATCATGTGCATAATAAAATCGCGAATCATGAAATACGCTGCAACATGGCTACGGAAGAAGAGCCATGTAAGTATATTCATCCTAAAATTTTATATAATTATAATAAATAAATTTATATAATTAAAAAAATATAAGTGAAAATATGAATTTTTAATCATATCTAATTTATGTGAAATATTTTTTCAGAGAGGTGAGTGACGAGTTCAGTCAGATCGACGTTAATGATACAATGGAAATAGTGGCTCTGAAGGCGGAAATAAAAAAATTAAAAGAAGAGTTAAATAAAAATGTAAATCGGCCCTCAGAACCTCCAGAGAGTCCATCGTCTCAGCCGGGATCACCACCACTGCAACCATCAGGGTCGCCAGAGACGCAGACCGAAACGTCGCACCCAGAAACGAAAAAAGGTAAGTAAAACATTAATGTATATAACACCTATAATATATATAATATATATAAGACATTACAATCTTTTCTTACATGATTAATATTATTTAATATTACATTAATATTAAATAATAATATAATTATTATTTAATTTAATTAATATTTTTAATAATATTATTTAATAATATAAATATTACAGCACGACGCTGGCAAAAAAGTCGACACGCACGCGACGGACGAGGAGGACGTGGCGGGCGTAGAAAATGAACAGAAGAAAATGTATAAAATATACATTTATAAATTATTAATTATTTAATGTATTCTTTTATATTGATGTTGTTATATTCGATTAATGTTGATGTGTTCTTTTATTGTATTATCGATTAATGTTGTGTTCTTTTATTATTTTTTCAATAAAAACCTTGTAAATCCCGCAAATTTTTTATAAAAAATGTGGAATCTTGAATTCAATAGAAATCTTTTATTAATAATCAGTCAATCAGAATCGTGACATAAAGAACAGAGACTGTAGTTAGAGATACATTAACTTCTTTTATACTACGCGAGTGCGTATGAAAAATCATTTTTTATATTGCTGTATTATTAACTTCACAAGATTTTCTATCGTAGAGGTTAGTGCATAAAACATATTATCTATTGATATTATCAATTGAATATGTTATCGACTGATGCGTTAATGGATTAGTTCAGTACAAAGATTTCTAGATTTAAAGAATTTTCAAAGATATTTTCCAAAAATTTCTTTTTACAATATGTTTTGTGTAAAATTGGTTAATGTATTAATAATTACAATCTCTGCTCTTTATGTCACGATTCTGATTGACTGATTATTAATAAAAGGCCTTTATCGAATTCCAGATTCCGCATTTTTTAATAAAAAATTTGCAGGATTTATTGATAAGGTTTATTTATTGAAACAACATAAAAGAATACAGTAATTAATTAATAATTTATAAATGTATATTTTGTAAAGTGTCTTCTGCTTATTCTACGTCCTTCTCGTTCGCCGCGTGCGTGCCGACTTTTCTGCCAGCGTCAGGCTGTAAAATTTATTAAATAATATTATTAAAAATATTAATTAAATTAAAAATAATTATATTATAATATAATATTAAATAATATTAATTATGAAAGAGAAGATTGTAGTGTCATAGGTATTATATATATTAATATTTTATTTACATATTTTTGTATCTGACTGCGACATCGACGGTTGTGACATCGACGGCTGCGACATCAGCGGCTGTGACTTTGGCCCAGATAGTTGTGATGGTGATCCCGGTTGAGACGAACTTTCTAGATCTGAGAAGCGATTTATTTTTTTATACAGCTCTTCTTTTAATTTTTGAATCCACCTTTAGATTTATGAGTTCAGTTGTATCGTTAACAATCTGATTGACCTCGTCACTCATCTCTCTGAAATTAGAAATGATTAAAAATTAATATTTTCATTTTATATTATTATAATTATATAAATTTATTTATTATAATTATATAAAATATTAGGATGAATATACTTACATGTCTTCTTCCGTAGCCATGTTGCAGTTTATTTCATGATATTATCAATTGAATATGTTATCGACTAAATGCGTAAATAGATTAGTTCAGTTCATACAAAGATATGATTGAACAGTGTAAAGTTCAATCAATTGAATATGTTTCAATCAATATTCACTAAATTGAATATGTTATCGATTGAATATGTTAATAGATTAGTTCAATATATACAAAAATATAAAGAAAATATACGTGAACAGTGTAAACTATCAATGCAAAAGTTGATCTTGCGAATAAATCAGGCCGATAATCACTGTAAGACCAAGCAAACTAGTGAATCAGCGTCTCTCGCGATAGAACTTGTAACTGTACATGGGAGACGACGACGACGACGTTTCTTAAAATAAAAATTTTCAAATTGGACTTTGCGTAGAAATGTCTCCGCTCGTAGATCGCGTAGCAGAAAAATAAAAATACTTTTATTATACAAGTCGAATTCAAGCTATCGATTGAGCCTACTTAGAAATTAATCAGTTTAATGGTATTGAGATCCGATAGTTTGAGATGGGTGCATCTCGCCGACTCACGTAAAGTCACACGGTAGCGTTGACTTGACACCTACCGTGTACGTTACTACCGTGTCTCCTGATGTACGCTTCGTTCCTTCAAAGAAATATTTTTGTTCAGCATCATAAGAAATTCTTTTTATTAACTTTTTCTGTAGAGGTCTTTTGGAGGGTTCATGGACATCTAATGAAATTACAAACCTCCATAGTGGATCTCTAATGGACATCTATTAGAGGTTTTTGTTCCGTGTGGGTCATCTACCGAGACTCCATAGAGTCTCCTCCTCTATTAGTAATCTACCTAACGTCTAACAAACATCTATGGAAGACGTCTAATACTTCTACGAAGCGGAATTGTGGATTTCTTGTGAACGTCTACTGGAAGTCTAATGGATATTCCGAATATCCATGACCGACGTCTAATGGACGTCTACTGGAGAGTTTTGTTCTATGTGGGAAGACATCAGGAGACACGATAGTGTCTCGGGTGTCAAGTCAAGATCAACCGAGAACACTGCCGTGTGACTTTACGCGAGTCGTCGAGGTTCGAGCATCTGAAATTATCGAATTTCAATAACGGCTAAACCGATCAAGTTCTAAGTAGGCTTGATCGATAGCTTAAGTCCAACTTGCATAATAAAAGTATTTTTATTTTTCTGCTACGTGCCCAAGCAGAGATATTGCTATGCAAAGTCCGATTTGGAAATTTTTACTTTAAGAAACGTCATCATCGTCGCCTTTGTACGGCTGCAACGTTTATCATGAGATGTCACTATTAATCTTATCGACCCAGCGGAAGAGAGTTGGGATACGTGTCTCTCGATACTTTCGAAAATCGTAAAAGTTATTAGAATAACATAATAAGATAGGAGATTATAAGAAAAAAAAAATTGCTATCTATTTTATCGATTGCCACCGGTAATATAATAATATTTTATTATCTGCATAGCGCCAAATTTAAGTTGTACCACTTCTTGTAACCTCCTATCTCATCATGTTATCCTCATGTGTCTCTCGATATCTTCGAAAATCGTAAAAGTTATTAGGATAACATAATAAGATAGGAGATTATAAGAAAAAAATAAATAAATAATTGAATAAAAAAATTGCTATCTATTTTATCGATTGCCGCCAGTAATATAATATAATACTTCAAAATGTCTGATATCACTATAAAATTATCTTTTTTTTAAAAAAGGTAAAAAAAGGGTGTCAAGTATAGTGGAATACTTTAAAATGTCTGATATCACTATAAAATTACCTTTTTTTAAAAAAAAGGTAAAAAAAGAGTGTCAAGTTAATGGATATTGCCAACTCAAATGATTGTGTAAAATTTATATAAAAGATTTGATATCAATAATTGGCGCCAAGTTATAGTCCTGAAAATTTTATTTAAATAAAAAAAATTTTAGAGGATGACAACAAAGCTATGTCCATGCTAATAATGTTAATTGACTCGTCCGAAATCGGCATGATACGAGATTGCAAGACGTCGCATGAAATATGGACAAAGCTCCAGTCAACCTATCAATCACGAGGTCCGACAAGAAAGGTCTGGCTGCAATGTACAAACGGTTGATTCTACAAAAAATGCAGGAAGGAGAAAATATCCACAAACATCTAAAGGCTTTCTTTGATACCGTCGACAGGTTATGTGATATGGGTGAGGAAATAAAGTTGAATTTACTATCAATATTATTGCTATATAGTCTACCCGACACATTCGAAAATTTCAGATGCGCAATTGAGACTCGTTGCCGACACCAGAAGACTTAAAAGTGAAGATCATTGCAGAATATCATGCTCGACAAGAAAAATCCAGCCACAGCATGTTCGACGCAATGATCGCGAGAAAGTTCGATGGAAGAAGTTCAAAAACGAAACCTCATAGAGATAAGAAACTTAGTGACGTATAGTCAAGTACCTCAAATTTTAAGTTTGCATGTCACAAATGCAAGAAGAAAGGACACAAAGCAGTGAATTGCCCCTCCAAAAGAAACAATCGCGAAGCGATTATACGGCTATACAAAATATAGCCAAATCAAGCTATCACGCATCAGTGAATGGCGAGACCACGTTTGAAGTCGCTGAAGACACCAGAAGCTCAAAGTAGTACCTGGATAGTGGTTGCACGTCGCACTTGCGTAGGAATAAAGAAATATTCTCGCGACTGTCGGGATCTACTCGAACAATGTTAAATTTGGCCAACAAAACATTCACCGAAATCGTTGAGAAAGGCGAAATCAAGTTTGTCGCCGACGTTAATAAGGAAAATCGAGTAAGAAAAATCGAGTAAATCTAAAGAAAACGTTGCATGTTCCAGATTTACGGACAAACTTGATGTCGGTAGCAAGAATCACAAATAACGGCTATCAGGTCTTGTTCAAAAAGGACGCAGCGTACGTTATCGAAGGAACAATTTCCTTTCGAGGAAAGATCAGAACAATCGCAGACAGAATGATCTATACTATGTACGAGAAAGGTCAGCTGCTGAATGCAAGAGGGCTTCAATCTTAAATTCGTCAAAATTAGAGGAATGGCACCAAAGATTCGGGCACTTAAACGAACAAGATCTAAAGCAAATGGCAAAACTTGAAACTGTGAGGGGATTAGATCTCAAAGACGATGAAAAACTATCCAAGTGTGAAATATGTATTCGCAATAAATTAACAAGAGTTCCCTTTCCACGATCGGCAAGGAAAACGACAAAACCACTCGAGATAATTCATTCGGATTTGTGTGGCCCAATAAGAATCAAATCCAATGGCGGGACTAGATATTTCGTCACCTTTATTGATGATTTTTCGAGATGGTGTGAAGTGCGGTTCCTAAAGCAAAAGGTCAATGTACTACAAGCGTCCAAAGAGTTTAAAAAACTTTGCTGACACAAACTGGGAGAGAATATAAAGAATTTGCATTCTTATAACAGTAAGGAGTTGCAATTCACGATTCGACGCCTTCCTTAAAGAATGCGGCATAAACGACGTCTCATCGTCACTTATTCCCCTAAGCAAAACGGAATCGCCGATAAGATCCCAAATAAGAAGGGAGGCTGTGCGTCACAGCGGGACCCCACCACGAACTAGTGAAAACTCATAATTATTTTGCGAAAAAATACCATCTCAGCCAGGAATCGAATCTGGATCTTCTGCTTATCGGGCAGGCATCCTTTCGACTACCGAGGCATATGATGATATTTATTGCAAATAACGTGTTTAGACGTTAACACGTCAACAACACAATGATACACATATATACATACATTACAATATACATATATACATGTATTCTCTCGGATCCTCCCGACTGCCACTCCAGAGCGATGTTGGTCTCTCACTGAACGGAAAAACAGAACGCTAGTTGAAATGACCAGATGTCTTTTGCTCCAAAAGCTCTCTGGACTTACTCCAGCATTTTGGAACAGAAGCCGTAACTACTGCCAATCACGTGCGAAACCGGTGCCTAAACAGAAGTTTGGAAGGACGTACACCACACAAAAAATGGACAAGACGAATAGGATACTTCAGGACATTCGGAATCAAGGCATTAACCCTAAAGAAGGGGCCAACAAAAGGGAAATTCTCATTCGATAGAAGGATACCTCATCGGTTATTTAGAAACTCTAAAATTTATCGAGTGTGGATTTCATCTGCAAAGCGCGTAGAGATTATCAAAGATATAAAATTCCTCCCGAAATTCCAAATGACGAAAACAAACGAAGACTTCAATATCAATATCAATACAATAAACGGTTGATATAAAGTTCTGGACTCTGAGAAAGACAAAAATTCGGACGACGACAAACATTCCGACAAAGAGAATGATCATCAAATTATCCAAATTACTCTCTACTATCAAGAGAGGACGAAAATATCGAAACAGTTGTCGAAAACCTTGAACACGGGCTCACCAAGGAACAGAACCTGGAAAACTATCAGGAGGAGGAACTCTTTAGTACGCCAAGAAAAGAACTTAGTCGACCGAGAATATTGCGTGCGGGTAAAAGAGGAAGACCAGAGAAGGTCTTCAACTATCTGAACTCTGAAAACAGTCGAAGATAACATACCTGAGAGTGCCAGTATTGCAAAAATCCCATTCAGAGAAGCAATTTGCGAACTATACACGGAGCAATGGAAGAATGCGATTATTGAGGAAATAAAATCTCTAATTCGCAATGATATCTGGGAACTCGTACCCCGAACGAGCGCGACGTAATAGGTAGTCGTATTGTTCTCAGAAATAAATACAAGTCTAATGATACATTAGATCAAAGAAAGGCATGAGTCGTGACAAAAGGGTTTGTCCAACGTCCTGGTTTAGATTTTCATGATACATTCGCATCTGTAGCTCGCTTGAGCTCGATACGTCTACTGACAAGGGACCTGTCATAATTGTCCGGAACCGATTTGATTCTTCTTGAAATATGTTATTAAACACAAAAATTTAAGAGACATGTATTTTTATATATGTGCCTAATCAGAGTTTTAAGGGGTGAAACAATCCCTCAAAGACTAACCTATATTTTTGATTTTCATCAATTATCAACGAAACGGTGAGATATATAAAAAAATGTTTTAGACAAAACTTTTATTATTTCTTATGTACTTTATAACTTTATGTACTTTATATGTGTATTTAGATTTTTTAAAAGTTTAATATTTTTGAAACTATTCCCACTCTTCATTATTATTTTTACATAATTTAAATTTTTCCTAATATTAAAAATTGAAGGGAATTTTATGCCAAATTCAACCGTATATAATAAAATTATTTTACAAAATCGCATTTTTCAACAATAATCTGAAAACGTCGTTATATGCATCATTTGTGTTTTTTATGTAGCGCTTGCGTGGCAAAATTGTGTTTCTGTTTTATGTATTACAAATAATAATAATAATAATATATTGTTTTTCTTTAATTATACATATAATTATAAGAACATTCACTACTTTTATTCATTCTTCTATGTTTTATCATTATGGTACCTTAAATTTAAAATTATTTTTATTCGTTTACGCGAATAAATATACTCTTATTTGTTTACATAGTCTTTATACACTAATTCCTAAACATACTTCATATAATCATAATAATTTTTTAATTTGTTTAAGATGCATTTTGTAACACAAATTTATCAATTTTTTTATTGTTCTTTATAAATATTAAAATAATTATGTTATTATATATTATTTAGCCTTCTAAAGAATACTATTGTTTTGAGAAAAGTCACGTCAAAAGACATGAAAATTAAATAATAATATTACTTTTAAAATACGTGTTTGTGATATAAAAAGTGATAATAATTTCATTAATCGTATCATCATTATAAAATTATCATAAAATATGTTATTGTTTCTTTCGTATCGGAACGTCTTTCAAACGTAACACTTTTTAAGCTTAAATGCATTCTTAAAGATAGGTATCAATAAATTCCATGTATAAATATTAGATTTGCAATTATAATGAGTAACATCATCATTAATGTATATTAGTAAAGTCATCTTTGTTATAGTGCATTAAAGTGCTTTAACATATATTTCTATAAAAGAACAAATTGTTAATAATGATTTTCCAATTAATATTGTCAGGATTTTATTGGTCTCCATAAGTCTAGTTCGATATATCTTATGGAAACGCCAATAATTGAAGCAAAAATAGAATTGAAAGAAAACATTCAAAAATTATTATTATTATTATTAGATAATATTTTTCATTAAAATTAATTGGAAATAACAGAAGAAATGTGTCTCGATTTCCAAGAACATTATAAATTGCATACTTTTGAAATAATTGAGGATGATGAGGAAGCATGGAGCGAAGATAATTTAAATATTTATGAATGTTTGAGTGATATGCACTTTGATAGTTCTTATAAAAGGCGAGTTGTTGGATATTGGCGAAATACTAACAATGAAGATAATGTAAATGATAAAAAGAAAAATCGCTCTTTAAAATCCGTTCCATAAATGTAGAAGAGTGTCATCCATCAATTGAGACGATGAGAAGAACAATTACAATTACATAGAAATCGTATGGAAAAATTATCCTACATTTTCCAATTTACACATAATAAATTTACCGCAGCTGTTCAATCAGACCATATAATTCATGATGTTGATTTAAAAAGATGGGCTCTACAGGCAAGAAGAGGAGAAATAGGAAATAGGATAAGAAATAGGAAATTTAAACCCTATGCTTAAAGCATCTGATAGTTGGATAGCAAGATTCAAAAAATCCCATCGAATTGTTTCAAGAAAAATTACAAAATTTGTCACTAGAAAAACATTGGAAGATTCAGTTGATCTGCAAAAAAACAATCGAAGATTTTTTAAAAACAGTGAAATCTCTTGAACAGTTCGGATCTGAAAATATTTATAATTCAGATCAAAGTGAATTTTAATTAAAAATCCATTCCGGAAGATCACTGTCTAATCAAGGAATAAAGACAGTAGAGTATATTGTACAATTTGTATCATCGACAACCCATTCATACACGATACAACCAATAATATCGTGTGATGGTAGAGCTATCTTCTTTATTTATTATATTACAAAAAGCTAATGGTATGTTTAGGCAAAGAGTGGAAGAAAATTTGTTCAGACTAATAAATGTTATTGTGAAAGCATCAAAATCTGGTAAAATGGCAGCAGGTATATACAAATTTCAATTATATCTTTTATAATTATTTTAACGATCTAATAAATTATTAAATGTTATTAATTTAAACGATTTTGTCGTACAGATCATTTTAAATCTTGGTTATAAGAAGCTTTCTTTCCAAATGTTGATATTGATAGTGTCTTCTTATTAATTCTTGGATTTAACATCAGCAGAAAAACGCATTAATACAAAGATAATTCCAAAAGATATTACAGGAAAAATACAACTATTAGATGATTATGGATTCCGGATTTGAAAAAATTTTGTTAAAAAATTTTCTGACACTGTTTTATTATTAAGGAAAGTAAATTTACATCAAATAATATAATAAAATTATAATCTTTGATATATAATCAGTTATCATCTACTCGGTATCACAACTTATTTAAATATTCGTGATTTAAAAGTGGATATACGAATGAAAGACCGGAAGAATTAAAAAATCCAGTAAAATTTAGTTTTGAAGAAATTTTAATAACATCTGACATCTAAAACTGTAACAATATAGCTGTAGTAAGATGTACTTGGTGTAAAAGATCATTATGTTTAAAGCAAAAAATTATTATGTTTCTTTGTGAAATATCATTATTGTAATAAATTGTCTATAATGAATGATATAAATAATATAATAATAATAATATAATATATGAATTTTATTATATATGAACAAATGACTATGTATTAAGTTAATATATTAGGAATTAATGTCTATAAAGATAAAGATATAAAGTGTAAAGAAATAACAGCGTAAGCAAACAAAAATAATTTTAATCTTAAGATACCATAGCAATATAATATGAGAAATAAATGAAGAAGTGGATGTCTTTATATATATATATATATATATATATATATATATATATATATATAATTATATTATATGTTATATATGTAATTAAATAAAACGAATAAAAATTATTATCACTATTATTACTTGTAATACATAATGCAGAAAAGCAAAAGCATTTGTATGCAAATAAAAATAATTTTAAACTTAAACTCACTACTACTAATAACTTACACTACTATAATGATAAATATATAAAGAACAAAAGAAATGAATGTTTTTATATGTATAATTAAAGAAAAATGAAAATTATTATTATTGTTATTATTATTTGTAATACATAAAGCAATACAATTTTGCCACACAAGCGCTACATAAAAGCATAAATGGTACGTATAGCGACGTTTTCAAGTTATTTTAAAAAAATGTGATTTTGTAAAATAATTTTATTATATACGGTTGAATTTGGCATAAAAGTCTCTTCAATTTTCATTCTTAGGAAAAACTTATGTAAAAATAATAATGGGGAGTGGGGGTAGTTTCAAAAATATTAAATTTTTAAAAAATCTAAATACACAATTATAAAGTACATAAGAAATAATAAAAGTTTTGTCTAAAACATTTTTTTATGTATTTCATCGTTTCGTTGATAATTGATGGAAATCGAAAATATAGGTTAGCCTTTAAGGAGTTGTTTCATCCTTTAAACTCCGATTGGACACATATAAAAAAATACGTGTCTCTTGGATTTTTGTGTTTAATAATATATTTCAAGGAGAATCAAATCGGTTCCGGATAGTTGTGACAGGTCTCTTGTGAGTACTGGCAACACAGTTAAGAATAGATATTACTCAGCTGGACGTAACTTCAATGTATTTGAACGGAAAATTAGTCGAGGAAATATTTATGGATCCTGAGTATTCCAGGGAGTCGCTCGAAGAAATTATATGGCAGGATAATTAAAGCCTAATAGGTCAGAAGGCCGAACTGATGCTATTGAAACTTAATCAAGGAAGCAAAGTGTGTCATCTTAAGAAGGCACTATATGGTTTACGCTAGGCCGATCGACAATGGCACAGAAAATTGGCTCGTAAGTTAAAAGATTTGAAAATGAAGCCGACATCCGCCGATATCCCTGCTTGTATTATTAGATGTACAAAAAAGTTCCGAACATTTTTTTGTAAAATTCAATTTTTATTCAAAAACAAACAAAAAAATATTAATCAGCGAAATATTCCCAGTTTGCATCAACGACCTTTTATCATTTTTCGGGTAGCTTGCGAATTCCTTGACGATAGAAGCTCACCGGCTTCGAAGTGATAAAATCATCAATGCATTTTCGTATCTCTTCAAATCTCACGAAATGTGTATCAGCTAAATGATGCTGCAGCGACCGGAATAGGTAGTAGTCGGAAGGCGCCATGTCTGGACTATCCGCCGCGTGCGGGAGAAGTTCCCAGCCTAACGCAAAGATATGATCCTGAGTCGCTTTCGCAACATGTGGTCGAGCATTGTCATGAAGCAGAATCACTTTACGTCCTTGGCCAGTAAATGGCCTCTTTTCTTCTAATGCATCGCTCAAATTGGTCAATTGTTGTTGGTAGCGGTCTGCCGTGATTGTTTCACCCGGTTGTAACAACTTGTAATACAACCTTTCGAATCCCACCAGATACAGAGCAAAACCTTCTTGGCGTGGATATTGGGCTTTGACGTCGATGTCGAAGGTTGACCAGGGTCAACCCATGATTTTCTGCGTTCAGGGTTATCATAGAGAATCCATTTTTCATCGCCTGTAATGATTTTGTGCAGAAAATCTTTTTTCCGGAACTTTGAAACCAAAGTGAGTGCAGTGTCACGCCAACGATTTTTGTTGTCTTCGGACAATTCATGCGGAACCCATCTGCCTTCCTTCTGAACCTTTCCCATCGTATGTAAACGTACGGAAATGGTTTGCTGCGTAACGCCAAGCTGTTTTGCAAGTTCCTTTTCAGTTTGCGCAGAGTTTATATCCAGCAGTGCTTGCAATTCGTCCGTTTTAATCTTTTGAGGGCGTCCGGCACGCGATTCATCTTCAAGACTGAAATCTCCTTGGCGAAATTTTTGATACCATCTTTTATATGTAGTATGACTTACAGAGACTTACAGTCTCTTCATATGCAGCACAAATTATTGCAGTGGCTTCAGCAGCATTTTTCTTCAGATGAAACGCGAAGTGGATGGAAAATCGAATATGCTCTTTTGTTATTGCTATCGTGAACACTATTGATTTTTGAGATTATGTGCATCAAACGCCAAACCGTATGGCATTTTAGAAAGCCAAATATCAATGCTTTAAAACCGCAAAAGAGCGGGAAGATATATAAAATTTAAATTGTTATTTCGGTTGTATGAAATCTAAAGCTCAGAACTTTTTTGTACACCTAATAATAGATATTTTTATAATAGATCTATTTTTTAAATATTTTTGGTGATATAATTACACACATACACACACACACACACACGCGCGCGCGCGCGCGCGCGTACACATATATTTTTACACATGTATACATATATTTAATATATTAATAAACTAAATTAAATTTGACTATAATTGTGCTGTGTACCTACAGATTCTTATAATTATGTTGCTCTTTTCGAGTATTTTGTATGCATTAGAAAAAGACAAGTGATACTGTGATACTGTGTTTTTTGTGTCTGTATTCTCTTGTGCACATGTATGCGTATCACCTATATATCAGAATCTGAGTGTAATATATGATTATTTATTACTTTTGATAAAATTAAAAATTTTTTAAGTAAGATTTGTGATAAAAGTTAGAAAATTTTCACAATATTTTTTATATAAAAAAATGTTTAATTATTTCCAATAATATAAATATATTTAAATATATATAAATATAAATATATTTATTTTTTTTTAACTTCACTAAAAAAAATGTGATATCAGTATAAAACTGATTTTACAAAATGGTAAAAAAATGATTCCAAGTATGCGCTTTGTTGTATGGTGAAAAATATTTGATAGA
This sequence comes from Pogonomyrmex barbatus, assembly GCF_055798465.1. Taxonomy (NCBI): domain Eukaryota; kingdom Metazoa; phylum Arthropoda; class Insecta; order Hymenoptera; family Formicidae; genus Pogonomyrmex; species Pogonomyrmex barbatus. The sequence continues at coordinate 1,101,274 of NW_028297138.1, forward strand.
AAGAGTATTATCGAAAATCTGATTAACATATTGTCGCGCTTCCGCGGCGGTCACTCGCACAACACTTACGCGACACGTGTAAATAAATAGAGGCTGTATATAAAGAACGAACTTTAATAAGCTCAACAATTTATACAGCTCGTTTTACAAAACCTCTCAAAACCGTCTCTCACGAATCTCAGTCGAATCTCTCCAATTAATAAATCAATAGTCATAAACAACGGCGTGTTGGCAAGGAACGATCTTCTCAACATTACTCGGACATTACTCATACATTACGGGGACCAAAAACGAGCGGATCACCACTCGGCCACAACACTGCCCCCCTCCTCCTCCATAAAATTGTCGTTCCGATAATTCTCTTCAGGAACTGCTCTGCAGAAAGTGGTCTCCTTCTCTTCCTTAGTGAAGATTTCAGATAGTGGGTGCCAGATAACTTTCTGCCCTACCCTGAACTGCTGCTACAGGTTACTGGACGCCGTACATCTGGTCCCAATCTTACACCCTCCTGGAAGTACTGAGCTGCTGCAGAGATTCGTTCCCACTTCTTTCTTGATTTCTTCGGACAAGGGAAGGAGGGGAATATCTATCTGTGGACCTAACGTCTTTAAAGACCCTCCAAGTCCCTGCCTCGGCATTCGCCCTAAGTCTCTCAGAAAAACTACAGTTCAAAAAAACGGAGAGCGAGGCAGACTTCTTAGAATTATTATTCAGCCAGATGTTCGGGCTTCGGAAAAGAAGATCTCCCGCCATAGACGCCAACTCAACAACAAATTTAAACAAAAATAAAAACGAAAACAAGTATCTATTTCTTCTAAAATATTTTTAAATATTTTCAAAACTCATTTTTCCTTCTTCGGATGGAAAGAACAATCAACCTCCCCAAGCTCTGATGAAAACCACGATCTATTCTAGAACGCGTTCTCAAAATAAAATTTACACATCTAAACGAATCCCATCTAATAGATACGACCTTTCGGACACTCGGAAAAATTTTCGATGATTATTTAACTCTCTATTTACTTGATTTCCCTCCTATCTAAAACCAAGACATTGAAGCGTGCCAAATTTGAGAAACGTATGCGCGTCCGTCCGATAAATCAAACTATGCCAAAAGAATCAACGTAAAAGCATTTTCTTTTATTCAATGCCGCATAAATGCGAATTTAAGGAAAAACAGAATTTATTTTATAAAAACAAAAAAGAATTAATTAATTAATTCCTTCATTAGACTAGCTTGGCATTTAACGCTAACATCGAGTCGCCGCTCGCTTCTCTTGGAGAAGACATAGTTTCTCCTGCGTAAAGCGGAGAACGGCTTCAAATTCAACATCTCGTCCTCCTCACGGAAGAACTTCGTGCCTCATTGTTTTTGATTGACCTTTCAACACTTTCCCAACGTCCATTGTCCGCTATCCCGGACAATCCCCCAAAAATGTCGCGCTTGCAGCGGGTTCACTCGCGTAACACTCGCATCAGAGAAGGAAGAGACAATTTAGCAAAACGAAGGGACACACTTTATTATTCACAGGAGCACGGGAGCAATAACAAGAGCTTTACAATAAAATATAAAATCACCGCGACATACTTAAACTCGCGCGCCGCGCCGTCAACTCTCTCCACAACAACGACACAACAACTTAACAATCGCTTGACAACTGCGTCGGCAAGAAACGATCTTCAAGTTGGAATTCGACATGAGAATAGTGTTGAGCAGAATAATATTGTTACGACGCTCGGTCGTAACAATATCATTTAAGCTTACATGTTAAAAGAACTTGTATAATGTGTAAGTTATAAATCGAATAATATTACCAATAGTATTAAAACAGAATACTATTATAAAAATATCTAATGTACAGATATAAAAAGAGATAAAAATCGAGTTTTCGTTTTATCCTCTAATGAATATGTATGCGTAGTCTGTGAGTACATCACATAATCTGAGTGTAATATGTGATTATTTATTATATCAAAATACTATCATAAAAAAAATATTATCAGGAGACACGGTAATGTCTCGGGTATCAAATCAACTTAGAACACGCTGACTTTACGCAAGTCAGCGAGATGCGAGCATCCGAAATTATGGGATCTCAATAACGGCTAAATCGATCAAGTTCTAAGTTGGCTTGATCGATAGCTTGAGTAGCTTGAATTAATTTGCACAATAAAAATACGTTTATTTTTTTTTCTACAAGCAAAGATATTGTTATGCAAAGTCTGATTTGAAAATTTTTACTTTAAGAAACCTCGTCGTCGTCGCCTTTGTTGTTGCAATATCTGTCGCGAGATGTCACTATTTTATTAACTAAACGCGAAATATGAATGTTATATAATTTTACGGTCATTCTCTGCATATTTTCTCTCTTCCTGTATTTCCTCTCCAGATATGTTTGCATTCGTTCCGCATATTTCCTGACCACTCCGTAACTCTTTCGCAATCTTTCCGCACATTTCCGTAACCATTCCGCAACTCTTCCGTAACCATTCCGCAATCATTCCACAATTATTCCGCAATCCGTAATTCTTTCGCAATCTTTTCACACATCTCCGTAACCATTTCACAACTCTCTCATAATTTTTTCGTAACTCTTCCGCAATTCTTCCGCAACCTTTTCGCAACTATTCCGCAATTATTCCATAACTTTTCCACACTCTTTCTGCATATCTTTGCGCCTTTTTCGCAATTCTTTCGCAACTTTTCCGCAACCATTCCGCAATCATTCGGCAACTCTTCCACAATCTTTCACATATCTTTGCACCTCTTCCGCAACTCTTCCATAACCATTCCGCAATTATTCTGCAATTATTCACAACTGTTCTGCAACTCTTTCACAATTTTTCCTTATATCTTTGAATCTCCTCCGCAACTCTTCCTTTACAATTTATCTGCCATCATTTTGAAAACTCTTATTTTTAATCCTATGGACTTCAAATTCAGCATTTATATATGTTTCAGCATTTATATATGTTTATTTAAAACTAAGATTTTGGAATAAGTGTGACCTTGAAATTCCAAAAATATTTTCAAAGTCATTTTTCATTTTTTTATTTTTATAATCTATAGATCTAGAGGATCGTAAATAATACAACTTTGTACTTTAATTTAAAAATTTTTCTGCCGCCATCTTGAAAATTTTTATTTTTAATTGTATGAACTTCATATTCAGTATTTATATATGTATAAATAATTAGGACGAACATTTTGGCACAAGTCTCAATAACGGCTAACCCGATCAAGTTCTAGACTTGATCGATAGTTTGAGTTCAACTTGCATAATAAAAGTATTTTTATTTTTCGGCTACGTACCCTACAAGCGGAGATATTGCTACGCAAAGTCCGATTTGGAAATTTTTATACTTTAAGAAACGTCGTCATCATTATTGTCATCCTCTTTGTACGGCTGCAATGTCTGTCGCGAGATGTCACTATTAATCTTATCAACCCAGCGGATTATCAGACTAATAAGTCAGGGTCACTATAGGATCTAGCGAATTAATGTTCATTGGATCCTGCGGTGACTCTGACTTATCAGCTTGATTTATCCACAGGATCGATGAGACTGATAATGTGATAAATACGCGTATATCGCGAAATGGACATATTAGCAATATATTTAATAAATACTCTATTCTTTTTATTTGTTCCATCTTTCTTCTCTCTTTCTCTAATTTAGAATGAAATAAGTTATATCTTCATCATTATATTGTTCGTTCGCATCGATTTTTATATCTATATAAACATATATTTCATGACAAGTTGTGCTTCGAATTATAAATTATGCTAATTAATTGGTCGAGTATTCTTCTTGTACAATCATACTTCCCTAATAGCACATGATATCATTCGAATATTCTACACTCGTACTGAAAGTACTGTGATCATACTATTGCCTAATATACCAGAGAACATTCATATGACATCTTGATATCATTTCTCGAATATCCTTAAGCTCATCTTTAGAATATACCGAATATCCCCTGTCAACACCCCTATCAATACCCTATCAACACATTATCTCAAACGAATATTCTGTATTTATACTGAATGTACTGTGATTATATGATGATACTAAGATTATTCGTATAAAATAGAATATCATTTGTCGTATCCCAAGTAGCAAGATGACATCATTACCCTAATAGCGCTCGTCTATTCTGAGAACGTTCCACAGGATATCATACAAGTAAATTCGAGATATTCTCCGAACATTCGAAATATGTACTACGATATACTGTGGAATGTACTTAGATTGTTACTACCACTCACTAACCTAATCCCTAGTATGTACTGGAGAATATCCCACAGTATGGCTATAGCATGAAAATAGTTTAAAAACAGTATATCGTGTAGGGCATGCATAAGTGTATCTCAGGCAGCCATATAAATCGTGAAAATCTATAATATACGTGACATCTCTTGTGAAAAATAAGTGAAAAAAATGAAAAAAATGAGAGAAAGTAATGAAACATTTTTTATCTTATATCATTGCATTTAAAACGATCACTCATCCTACTTGGGATCCTGCTCGATATTGTTTAACTTCTATAATGGGATGCAACTGAAATGATGATATAAATGAACACGGAATTTCGACATAAAATATGATAGTTAAATGTTATTATATTGTCATATAAACAGTCTTAATTTTAAAATCTTAATTGCATATGTAATTCTTGTGGATAATTTAATTACATATATAGATGCGTGAACCTACGAGTATATTGTGTTTAATGAAAATCATTTTTATTATGAAAATTATTTATAAATTGTTGAATATATTTTGTTTATTTGTTTATAGATTTGTCAATAATTATATTAAATATGGGAAATATTTTTCTTATATATATCATGCTTAATTAAGAAAAATAATAATTAAATAATGAAATAACATTATAAAAATGTTATTTCATTATTTATTCATTAAAAATGGCGGTTAAATGACGATATATTTATAACAGTAATATTTCGTGACAAATGTTACATTTATTTTATGTCATTATTGTAAGAATGTTAAATTGTACTGTAATTAAAATCTTAAGGTAATAGCATATTGGAGCGGCGCGGCGTATGTGTAACCGATAAAATACTTGTCATTAGTGATGTCACTAATATCTCTATTATCGTGGTACCGAATTCCGAATACGCGGCGCTTATCGCTCCAATAAAACCGGCGTGCAGATAACTCCGTTATGGATTTTTGAGAGTGATATCAAAAGTAATATAATCGTATCCTCATTCCACCAATTTTATACACGCAAGTGTTTGTTCAATTTATTATACATTATACGCAGAAGAAGCTTATATATGTAAGATATACTGTGATTAAATATTAGGTGTACAAAAAAGTTCTGAGCTTTAGATTTCATACAACCGAAATAACAATTTAATTTTTATATATGTTCCCGCCATTTTGCGGTTTTAAAGCGTTGACATTTGGCCTTCTAAAATGCCATACAAATTGGCGTTTGATGCACATAACCTCAAAAATCAGTAGTGTTCACGATAGCAATAACAAAAGAGCATTTTCTATCCACTTCGCGTTTCATCTGAAGAAAAATGCTGCTGAAGCCACTGCAATGATTTGTGCTGCATATGGAGAGAACGCTGTAAGTCATACTACATGTAAAAGATGGTATCAAAAATTTCGCCAAAATGAGATTTCAGTCTTGAAGATGAACCGCGTGCTGGACGCCCTTAAAAGATTGAAACGGACGAATTGCAAGCACTGCTGGATATAAACTCTGCGCAAACATGAAAAAGAGCTTGCAGAACAGCTTGGCGTTACGCAACAAACCATTTCCGTACGTTTACATACGATGGGAAAAGTTCAGAAGGAAGGCAGATGGATTCCACATGAAATTGTCCGAAGACAACAAAAATCGTCGGCGTGACACTGCACTCACTTTGCTTTCAAAGTTCCGGAAAAAAGATTTTCTGCACAAAATCATTACAGGCGATGAAAAGTGGATTCTTTATGATAACCCTAAACGTAGAAAATCATGGGTTGACCCTGGTCAACCTTCGACATCAACGCCAAAACCCAATATTCACGTCAAGAAGGTTTTGCTCTGTATCTGGTGGAGTATTGGAAAGGTGTGTTGTATTACGAGTTGTTACAACTGCGTGAAACAATCACGGCAAACCGCTACTAACAACAATTGACCAATTTGAGCGATACATTAGAAAAAAAGAGGCCATTTACTGGCCAAAGACGTCGTAAAGTGATCTTGCTTCATGACAATGCTCGATCACATGTTGCGAAAGCGACTCAGGACCATATCTTTGCGTTAGGCTGGGAACTTCTTCCCGCACGCGGCGGATAGCCCAGACATGGCGCCTTCCGATTACTATCTATTCCAGTCGCTGCAGCATCATTTGGTTGATACATATTTCGTGAGATTTAAAGAGATACGAAAATGCATTGATGATTTTATCGCTTCGAAACCGGTGAGCTTCTATCGTCAAGGAATTCGCAAGCTACCCGAAAGATGGCAAAAGGTCGTTGATGCAAACGGGGAATATTTCGTTGATTAATATTTTTTTGTTTGTTTTTGAATAAAAATTGAATTTTACAAAAAAAAGCTCAGAACTTTTTTGTACACCTAATATATCCCATTTTTTAGAACAAAATCTTTTGTCAGGTACTTTAAGTGACAGTTTTTAATTCTCTATAAAGCTATCATAAAGTTGCTTAAGATCAATTTTTATTAAATAATATTGTATTTTGGAATTGTTTTTTGTTGCAAAAATGTAATTAAGAATAATTGTGATTAATGTAATTATTAAATTATGAAAGTTGTCAAAATTATCAGAATTCAAAGAAGTATTTTTATTGTGTATTATTTATTGTGTCGGTTAAATATAAAAATTATATAGTTTTATATACCTAAATATAGTTTTATATATACTTAAAAATGTCTCGTTTCTGATGGCAAATATATTATTGCGTAAATTAATCTAAATAATAAAATTATTATTTAATTAATAAAATATCTGCACAAATTAGAGCAACTAAATTATTAGAATTTCATTTTATAATCACATCATTAATTTGTTTCTTAACAGTTAATAATAATTAGTTACTGACATTGTTACTCATTGTTAATCATGCAGGATATCCAATTTTAAAGAATTCACTCAAATATATCAAAAACGCTACATTAAATCGAAAAATGTTTTAGACGAAAGTTTTATTTCGTTAAGAACATAAGATGGTACCATTGATTTGATCTTGCATGGCATTGTCAAAGTCAGAACAAAATCACGTTGAATTTTTTAAATAAAACTCTTCATTTTTCATTGCATATTCTCGTAGTTTACTTCGAGAGCTTTTTAAAATTAAAACACTATAATAAAGTATTTTTTCATTAAGTATTTTTCGAGTTATAAGGCTTGAAATTTACAATACCACCGGCATTACCCAAAAGTATTACGCGAAGGTTACTCAGTCGGATTTACACCTTTTTTATATTTGGAAGAAGATCGGAGGATAACCCAACCAATGAAAGCAAAATCGATAATCCAGTTAATGAAGGCAAGATCGAAAGATGATCCAGCCAATGAAGGAAAAATCTGTAGTTGAGCCAGTCAATAAACGCAAGATGGATAATTGATTCTATCAACAAAGGTTAAGCATAAATAATTAGATCCATAAGTAAGAATCAATCACTCGATGAACAAGCTGCATTCCGAAACCCATCACGTAAGAAAACATCACGTAACTTTGAAAAAGGTTGATGTTACTTTTTTAACTAATATTTCAATAAATCAGATGTTCGAAGCTCGTCGCTACCGTTAACTCGTTGGCAGTATTGAATACGACGAAATGTTTAATCATACGCAAGAATATATGTCGTGGAATGTTGCACACAGTACAGATTCTTCATGTCATCTCTTGTTGTTGGTGTATTCCGATATTTCCGATTGGTACACTATATCTTTGAAGTAGCCTCATAAATCAAGAAATGATAGATCGGGCGATCTTGCTGGCCATCATGATATGTCTTACTAGGTCTTTGTCAATCCATCCATTTGGGAAGATATTGTTGAGAAAATCTTTAATCATATTGGCATAATAACCATCTGCATCATCTTGTTGCAATTATTCTCCTTTTCGTGTCGATGTCGATCAGCAGCTTCAAGTAAAATTAATAAACATCAGTGAAGATCATCTTTCAAGAATTGTAAATAATTTTCACCATTAATTATGGCATCGAAAAAATAAAGATCAATTGCATAGCCATTCATTATTCCACACCGGACAGTTAAACTCCAATGATGTTGATTATCAATCTGCTCCATCTAACGAGGATTAACTAGAGCCCAATAATGACAATTATGCTTATTCAATGTCCCATTATGGAAAATAGCTTTATCATTAAAAAGTAATTGAAAAATAATCGCTATCGTTTGTATATTTGAATTTATTGTGATGTCCACTGACAAAACAATACCCGATCTCCATGATCCTATTTAGTTAAGACTTGGTTAAGAGTTAGGAAAGGATAATATCTTTTATCTTTTTTTACACCTACCAGCAATTGATTTTGTAATGCTTAGTGTTGGATTTCACGCAAACTTACTAGTTAATCCTCATTAATGAAACAGATTGATAATTAATTTTCGAAGAATATCTTACCATTCGAAATTTTTATGTATTTAAAAATGAAAATAAGAGGAACAACTCTCAATGGCCTTGATATTAACAAATGTTATCAAGATTGTGATCCTGAATGACATTCGAGAGATTTTAACCGATTTTATAGACAATCGATCACCTTTGTTAATGCCGACAGTAAATTTCAAGCTTTATAAGAAAAGTATTCAATGAAAAAATGTTTTATTCTAGTATTCTGAAAAGATGTCTAGGTAAGCTACGTCTAGATAAGCTATAAGAATATGCAATGAGAAATGGAGAGTTCCGTTTAAAAAACTCAAAATGACCTTGCCCTGACCTTGAGCACACCACTCAAAGTCAAACCAATGGTACTATCTTATGTCCCCTCAAAGTCATACAACTTTTATCTGGAACATTTTTCGATTTAACGCAGTGTTTCTGAAGTATTTGATTGGAACTTTTAAAATGAGACACGCTGTATGTGATGGATCAATTTGAAATCATTAATACTTGGATCTTTATAACTTGGATCATTATAACTTGGATTTTGATTCTGTAGACCATTATATAATGGTCCATAATATCATAAATATAATGTATTTCTAATTTTACGTAATATAAATTAAGACATATGTTGAAAAAAACCAGTATTTTAATTATAGTATGATAATAAAATTTTTTAAGATTAATGATTACCTGATAAATAAAAAACAAAAGAACTTTAAATCACGAAACTGATGCTAAATTTTAAAATATTTTTAAAAATATACAATTTTAAAGTTAACATTTTACAAGTTATTCATTTATTATATTTTTACAAGGCGCAGAATCTATTAAGATTCACTAGAAAATATTGATTAAGACAAACTATAAATTTATCATTAATATTTTTATTAAAAAAAAAATGGAAAAAAGACATTTTGAGTCAAATTTTCCATAAATTCAAATAATTTGAAATTGACAAAAGAATTTTTTTGGACCTTGCATATTAAAAAATATTGAAATTACATATATTCAGTTTCTCAGTATTTAAAAAAAATTAACGAACGAAAGGGCAATGAGAAAACGCGCGATAAACAATGCGCAATGAACTTTATATATCTTCTTGATTAAGAAATCTTCTTTATTCAAATCAAATGTTTCGGCTCTCGTATTGAGCCATCTTCAGTGATAAATAGTATGGTCAGTAGATGCCGAACTCTAATGTGGCTTGATAAAAAATGTGTCGCTCACTACGGTTGCCAAGTCGTGTGAGGGAGCAAATCTTTCCGTCTTGTCCCTGATAAAGCAGCACACGAATATAGTTGGAATCAAATTCTAATAATTTAAGTAATATAAAATTTCTTTACTCACCACATTAAAGCCAAGCTATACATAATAGATCATATAAGCACAAAAAAGTTAGAACCGTTACAGAGATGTTAAAATTAAATATAATATTACAATTATTAAAAACGTATCAGTCAAAAGACAATCATATACTGTGTGAAATCGAAAAACCGTGATGTGAAAGGAATTGAGTTGAAAATAATAAACAAGTCAGAGATCAAGAATTATATATATTATAATTTATCAAGAACAGAGACATAAGCATGATGAAGGCATTTTGTATCCGTTTGTAGATTTATCGTATTATTGTTTTGTAGTTTAATAAACAACATCTCCGAGATTAAATATTTACCACAATCACATTCAGAGTCTAAAATTTTAACATTATCCCAAGCAAACTCATGTCCACTTTCCATTTTGTGTCATCTGTAATAACCGATTTAGAGTTCGTATTTCTCCGAATATGACTGCGATGCTCATTCAATCTCGTTTTTAGCTGTCTCTTAGTTTGTCCCACATAACACTTCTCGCAATTCTTACATTCGATTTTGTATATTACATTTTTTCGTGATCCAACCGGATTTCTGTCCTTATATGCACAGATTATCTCACTCAATTTACTCATGCTGAAAAAGGCTGGTTTAGTCTAAATCATTAATAATTTTCTTGAATTTGTCCACGTTGGAAGAATTAAATGATAATGTGAATCATTTAGTTTTTTTATCGTTGTCAATAATTACCAAATCATTATTATGTGTGTCATTATTTTTAGAAAATATCTTTTTAAGCCTTTGAGATATACAGTTGAAGATAAATGTAAGGGGATAATCGTTATTTAGTAAATTGGACACAATTAATTCTCTTTTTTGGTGATATTGAGGGTGATAAGGAGAAGGTCCTATCTATTAAACCAAAAACCATGCCTTTCTTCTGGGACAGAGGATGTTGAGAGTGATAAATTAAAAATCTACCAGAGAAGGTTGGCTTATGGTACCAGTCAAAATGAATAACGTTATTAGTAATTTTCATGGTAACTTTCAAGAAATTCAACTCTCGTCCACCCATTTCACATGTGAATTGTAGTCTTGAGGGAAGGAGTTGAAAATCCTAAGAGTATCTTCAATCCTGTTGGAACAACTGGCCAACGCGATATCGTCAACGTATCGGAAATAAAATGGTAAATCTGTGTCAATCATCTCGATAGCCTTCTCCTCCAGATCCCTCATCATCAAATCAGCTATAATTGGAGACAGCGGAGAATCCATAGGTAGACTGAAAGTCTGCTTGTAGATTTGACTGTCAAAAATAAAATAGATGGAGTGTAGGACCACAGAGACTTTAAGAAATTCTTCTTTTGGGATATCACAATATAGCGCTATATTATCCCACCGTTTGGAGATGCTGTCCATAGCCAAATCTAGTGAAACATTGATGAACAACGATTTAACATCCAACGAAATTAATGAGTAATTATCATCAATGTAACTTCGTTAATTGTTCAATTAGTTAAAATTATCTATTATCTATATAACTACCTATATGATTTTTCGGTTTAGGAATGCTCTTCACCATGATTCTGTTAAGTGTTGATGCCAATGCATAAAGCGGGCTATCAATGATACGATTAATCTGAATGGGCAACCTTGTTTGTGTATTTTAGGAAGACCATATGCTCTAGATAATAACCCATCACTACATGCTAGATAATTGAAAAGTCCGTCAGATATAAAGCCAAAGGTCTTCCAAGACTTAAATAGATCACGTAATTTTTAGTAATCTTAGTCGGATCTTTATTAACTTTGATATAAGTGTTTGTATCCTCTAGCAGAGCATTAACATTAGAGAAATACATGTTTCTATCAAGTGCCACTGTAACATTGCCTTTATCAGTTCGAGTAAATAAGATGTTAGGATTGTGTTTAATAAAAGAACTTACTCTCATATAAGTGTAATAACCTCTTATTAATATTATTTTTTTGAGAGATGAAGTGTTGTTAATTATCGGTATGAATCTATTTCTTAGTTGTAATTGTATGTTCTGGAAATTTTTTGATGTTTTTTTCACATTCTTTATTGTTTCAATTATCATTTTTTTATTATTTCTGTTCGGTAATGCGAAATTTTCTCCCAATTGTAACAAACATTGTACATCATCCGGAATGTGTACAGGGGATAAGTTAAGAAATCATTTATCTTTGAGTATATTCAGAGAAGTACTAGTAATTATATTGGTAAAAGCTTCAGGATTAAGTTGAATTTCATGAATGACATTATTATGGGAGAAGTTTTTTATATTGTGGAAAGAGAATTTAGGAGGGGTGGAGTCAAAAGTGGAGGAAAACGAACTGTTAGCACAATAGTACTTGATAGCATTTGTTGTTTTAATTAATTTTCTCTTGTGTTTCAAATCCAACCAATATATTTTTTGTCCATATTTTTGGGGGAGTTAAAATAAAAGGAACGTAATCTTTTTTCTTGCGTGATGACAAAATTATTGTATATTGAGCTTGAGACATGACTCGCAATTTTTCTTTCTAACCAGAAAGAAAAATCTCGATTCGAGAACTTCTCAGGATCCGATAAGCATCATTTAACTCTGTTCTTAACAAGGATGTCATAAACTTATTTTTAAGAAGTCTAAATTTGTTCCTACAATGTTGTTTGAACACCACGTTGAAATTGTCTAGAAATTTTAAATGGTATGGAACAATGTTCGAATCAATACAAAATTTAAGGAATCTGATACGTACTAAGTTCATAATAATAATTTTACGATATTTTATCCATGATTTTAACAAAATAACCGCAAACGCACCATAAGTTACATAAATAAATCCGAAATAAGTAATTCTATGCATATTTTCAGCCTGCGAGGTCATAATTACATATATTCAGTTTCTCAGTATTTAAATCACTTAAGATAGCTCAATACGAGAGCCGAAACGTTTGATTTGAATAACGAAGATTTCTTAATCAAGAAGATTTATAAAGTTCATTACGCATTGTTTACCGCGCGTTTTCTCATTGCCCTTTGTTCGTTAATTTTTTTAAATGTTTTCTTTGAAATGTTTTCTTTTATAAACGCAGAATAAAAAGAAAGGGCTCACTAGAATTGCGCCTTATTCATTCATAACTTATCATGTGTTTCTTTATTCATAATTTTTGCGCACTTTCTTCATGTAATATTTTTGAGAATATATCAATTTGCAAGAGATATTCTTATGACGAGGAGTGAGCAGTGAGCTATGGTTGTGTGGTGCTGTATGGTGTGCTGTATGGTGATAGCGGTGCTGATATTCAAAGTGCTCTGAATGATTAAAGAATCATTTGTGATCAGTAATTGCCTTGATTATGGCAGTGGAAAAGGAGCCTTAGTGTACCTTGGACCGGGGGCAGAAGCCGCTTGTCGTAACGGGTCGACAGCAGCAGGTTGTCCAAAATTTCCTTGTCTGACTTTCCCTCTTCGAAACTGCAACACAACGTATTGTAGATACATCCAGAAGGAAATTGGCGAGCTTACGATGCATGCGTAGTTTTTTCATAAAGTTTCAGCAGATAATCTTCCTTATCTCAATATCTCGAAAGTCATTTTGCTCGATCATGGCGAATCAAAAAGAATATATTGTACAATATTTTACAAAAACTAATAATAATTAATTATTAATTAATTATTAATAAATAATTAATTGTTTAAAAATTAGTGAGAAAAAATGGAATAATCCCATAGATCAGTCACCTTGAAAATATTATTCAGTTTGATGATCAAATTTAACTTTGTTAAAATTGCACGCGTTTACTATTCTAAATACAAAACAAGTATTTATCCAAAATATATGTACATATAAACTATCGATTCAATAAAAACGCAACTCTATAAAGCACTATAAAAGACTGCATTTAATACTTAACTTATAACTTCATCACTTAACTTATAACTTAATCTATTGTTCTAACACATTCGATATAATAATACAATCGAAACATTCGTGATATATACTAATGTATACTGATATATATAATTTTTTGTCATTACTCTAGCATTAATAATATCAGTAAAATACATGATAAAATACTATTTCCAGTTTTTCTAAAATCCTAGATTACATACTTCTACATGCAAAAATTGTATAAAACCGTAATTTTACTTCAATCTCTTGAACTAAAATTTAAGAAGTAATATATAAATTTGTCAAAAGTAATCAATTATAAATATTTATAAAAAAAGCTCTAAAGTTAAGAAAAGGGAAATATTTAAGCCATCTACACGCAATTATGTTAGATATTGATCGCGTGATCGATCGACAATTATCAGTCACAATTGAAAGAGCTCAAATCAAAATTATACTAATTGTAAGATAATTTTTATATTGAACAAACTGCAAAAAATTATAAATTATGTTTTCTTATATAACTTATATTATACATACTTATATTATACAAGATTATTACATACGAGGTCTGATCAAAAAATAACGAAAATTTTGGAATTGCACGTGTTGTATGTTGAAAAATAAATTCATTATGCTTCATCTCTTTTCTACTCAATTAGTATGCAATATTTCTCGCTCAGCGGCGCTATCGATCAAGCAAGCGATTCGAATATTAATTAGAGCATCCTCTCGCGTTATCGCTGCTCCGATTCAGCACGTGCTTTCTTTTTCATTCAATGTGATTTCAGAATCCGCGCTGATCGTATCAAACATAGTTTCAATGTATTGTTCCGTTCTCTTTATATCCGCACTAAGGTGAATTATTATATATTCAGAAGAAGAATTTTTCACTAAGTGTTTTCTCATTAAAGTTTATTGCATCTCAGTGCTTGTCTTGTTCTTTCTTTATCCTGCGCAACAGGTTATGGGTTCAGGACTGAGCTTGCGAAGAAAAAGTCATTACGGAATAATCATTCACTGTGCATGTGCGAAGTGTAAGATGTTCCGTTGCCACGTTGCAAGTATGGCAGAAGAAATCTTAGGAAAAGGAATAACCAAGTTCAATGATTCAGATTTTCTAACATGGAAGTTCGAAATTACGCAACTACTCAGGGCTCACGGGCTGAAAGATTTCATTGGCATTCGACCGAAGCCAGTCGATATCGAGGCGAATATAAAGACATGGGTAAAAGACAATGCCAAGGCCATGAGCCTCCACATTCATGGAACGCAAGCAGCTGCACGGATTGATCTCATACGCGATGGCTAATGAGATGTGGGAAACATTATTGAAGATCTACGAGCAAAAATCCGCATCTAGCAAACTCCTGCTAATACAGAGATACCATGAGTATCGAATGAATCCCAACGATTCGGTCGTTCAACACATAACCCACGTCCAAAACTTGGTGAATCAATTAAAAGACGCAGGTCAGCAAATAGACGATCTGAACATGGTAGCACAAATCTTAGACTCACGTCTGTCTAAGTACAGTACGTTCATTACTGCCTGGGACAGTGTTCCAACTAACGAGACTACTAGAAAATCGGAAACTTCCTAAAAGAGACTAATAAAGGAGGAAGCAAAGCTGAACGTTGAAGAAGAAGCAGTAAGTGCTCTCGCGGTCAAAATCGGAGCCAAGAAAGAGAAGGACAGAGCAAGGAGCGGTGCGAATATTTCAAGATCACAGTACGAGTGCTATTATTGCAAGAAAAAGAGACATCTTCAGAGAGAATGTTGCAAGAAAAAAAAGGACTTCAAGGACAAGAAAGATAAGAGGTGTGGCGAATCGAGCACATTTCTCGTAACCTCCAATGACGATTCCAGTAGCAAACAACAAGATTTGAATTTCGATAAATATCAACAAGAACTGCTCTCTAGAGACCTGAAAGATACTGGATTACCAATAGTGGTACTTCGCGCTATATCATTTATCGACGCGAATAGCTTACTAACTTTAAGGCAAGAAAAGGTGATATTGTATCACTTGGTGACGATGGGCAGCGAGAAATGCGCGGAGAAGGGACAGTCATGATCGAAAAATATATCGACGGACAATGGACTAAATAAAAAATTAACAACGTGCTCTATGTTCCGGATTTAAAAAAAAAATCTTTTTTCAGTGGGCGTATGCACAGCTAATGATTTCAAAATTATCTTTAGCAAACAAGAAGTGACTTTTGTGCGCGACAATGCTGTTCAGGCTATTGGTTACCGCGAAAATAACAATATCTACTGTTTACTTTTCCGACTGTGAAAAATCAGAGGAAGCTAATATATCTGTAAATTTACGTGGGTGGCATGAAAGATTTGGCCATATCAACAAACAAGTGTTGCGAGAAGTGATTGACAAGCAAACGGTGGACGGAGTGAGGGTCTCTACAAAAGACGGTTTTGTGAACCGTGCCAATTCGGAAAGGCGCACAGACTCAAATTTAAAAAGGAAAATGTCGAGCGGGACTGGAAGTCAGGCGAGTATATTCATTCATACATCTATGGAATTTCCGTTCCCAGAAACATCGATCGGAGGGTCAAAATTCTTTCTGTTATTCATAGACGAGGCAAGTGGGTATAGAATCGTATATTTTCTAAAACATAAATCCGATGTTGCCGACAGATTTAAAGATTTCAAAAAAATGCTAACTAATAAATTCAATTACTCAATAAAAGTTCTGCGAGCCGACAATGGGCGGGAGTATCACAATCAAATTATGGAAAATTATATGAAATCCCGCGGAATCAGATTCAAAAGTACCGCGCCACATACTCCCGAACAAAACGGGAAGGCGGAGCGAGAGAATAGAATTGTCGAGTATGCAAACTATGATGCATGCTAAAGATCTATTTCAAAAATTGTGGACAGAAGCCGTCAACACCGCCGTATACATATTAAAAAGAACCTTAGTTTCTAAGAAAAAAAGAATAACACCATATGAAATGTTGTGGAAAAGAAAGCCGAATCTGTTGCACATCAGAGTGTTTGAAATGGAAGCATATCGATAAGCTCATATCAATAAACAATTCCGCAAGAAGTTGGAGTCGAATGCGAAAAAAGTCACATTAGTGAGTTACCAAGACGATTCCACTAATTATAGACTGTACGACTCTAATACTGATAAGGTGATTGTCTCCGTGACGTGAGATTCAATAATTGAAACGACGCCCATGGCGGAGACCTGCTCAAGAGCTTGTCTTCCCATCTCAGATCTGAATGATGCGGAGGATTGAAAACAATCTGAAAGGAAATCCCGGAGGAAATCACCAGAGCGAATGAACAGACGAATCTATAGAAATATCCGACGGAGAGGCAGCAGCACAGTCCGATGCCGAATCTGTTTCTCGACTGCAACCGCAATCTCAACGACCGTCAACTCAGAAATAGAAGTCTGAAACCACCAAAAAGGTATGAGTCCAATTTTGTCGATCGATTAACATATCTATAATACTACGTTGCAGGAAGCAACGAACGGTCCTGATGCTGAAAAATGGTCTCAAGCGGTCGAAGATGAGTTAACCACTCATAACAGAAACAACACTTGGACAATAGTATCTAGACTATCTAATCAGCACCTGATCGACTCAAAATGGGTGTTTAAAATACTACGAGACAACGAAGGAATCGCCCAGAAATTCAAGGCGAGACTGTGCGCCCGAGGTTTTCAGCAGAAATCAGGTATTGATTACAACGAAACCTTTGCTCTTGTCGGGTACGACTCATTATGAATCCTGTTGGCTATCGTGATGCAGATGGACCTGGAGATGAAGCAGTTTGACATCAAGACGGC
This sequence comes from Pogonomyrmex barbatus, assembly GCF_055798465.1. NCBI lineage: Eukaryota > Metazoa > Arthropoda > Insecta > Hymenoptera > Formicidae > Pogonomyrmex > Pogonomyrmex barbatus. Next base: position 1,118,942 of record NW_028297138.1, read on the forward strand.
ATTTCTGCACGGAGAACTCAATGAGACCATCTACATGAAGATACCAGATGATCTGAAAGCTTGTAAAAACGCGACGTCGTATGTAAATTGAACAAATCATTGTACGGCCTAAGACAGGCGTCTCGTTGTTGGAATAAAAAATTTCGCAGTTTTCTTAACCGTTTTAATTTCCGTGCGACCAACGCAGATAAATGCATTTATCGGAATTATAAACAATTATGAAGTATTTCTTGCGCTATTTGTGGACGACGGGCTTATAGCAAGTAAATCATTAAAATCGTTAAATATAGTTTTAGATTATCTGCAGGAATTCTTTGAAATCACAACCAGAAATGCAAGTCTATTCGTCGCTTTAGAAATCATACGAGATCGCGAGAAGAAAACAATGTTTATTCATCAAAACTCGTACACAAGACGGATACTCGAAAAATTTAATATGACAAATGCAAAAGTTATTGGTACCTCTGCAGATTCTCATACTGTCCTAAGCAAAAGCCTATCAGGCAGTAAAAAATGTTCTGTATCACGAAGTAATAGGTTCTCTGACATTTCTCACGATGTCTCGATCCGATATCAGTTACTCCGTGAATCTGATCGATAGATATTGTAATTCGTATAATCAAAGCCACTGGATGGCTGTAAAACGAATATTCAAATATCTTGTCGGTACAGTAAACTACGGCATACTATATGGAAGAGACAAAATACAATCAATTTAACCGGGTATTCTGACGCGGACTTCACAGACGATGAAGAAGTCTATAACCGGATACGTTTTTTAAATCAATAATTTACTCGTCAACTGATCGGTTCAGCAACAAAAAATTGTAACGCTGGACACTACAGAATGCGAGTACGTTGCTGCCGCGATGGCATGCAATATAGATTAGACAATTGCAACCAACTTAGATTGTTTTTCTGAAGAGGCAACTAAATTATTTGTCGATACTTAGAACACCATTCGCTTGGCACAATCTCGAACTACACAAAACATACGACATCAAATTTCATTTTATTCGAGAGAAAATTGAGTCAAAACAAATCAAAGTAAAAATATGTTTCTACCGGCGAGCAATTGTCTGATCTTTTCAAAGCTCACCCTAAAACACGTTTCGAACATTTGCGCTCTGAGCTAAGCATTTTCAATATGAAGCAAATAAATGGAAAGTTGAAAAATAAGTTTATCATGCATCATCTCCATTCTACTCAATTAGTATGCAATATTTCTCGCTCAGTGGCGCCATCGATCAAGCAAGCGATACCAATCGGAGCACCCTCTCGTGTTATCGTTGCTCCAGCATGCGCTCTCTTTTTCATTCATTGTGATTTCAGAATCCGCGCTGATCGTATCAAACATAGTTTCAACATATTGTTCCGTTCTCTTTATATCTACACTAAGGTAAATTATTATATATTGTTCAGAAGAAGAATCTTTCACTAAGTGTTTTCTCGTTAAAGTTTATTGCAACTCAGTGCTTCATCTTATTTTTTCTTTATCCTGTGCAATGCTGTATATTGTCAATGAGTTGATTTTTTTTTGTAAGTTGGTAGTATTGCCAGTGAAGTGTCAAATTTCAGCCAGCTGCGACGCTTAGTTTGTGTTTGGCAAGCGAATAAGCGAGACGTACTTCAATGTGTTCGGCAATTTTTTGTGTGGCGAAATGTTGGATCAGAGGGATTATCTGAAATTTAGCGTTAAAAACGGAATCAAGTGCAGCAAAGCGTTCAAAATGTTAAAGAAGGCCTTTGACGATGATATTATGTCACAAGCATAAGTTTATGAATAATACAAACGTTTTCAGGAAGGCTGAGAAGACATCGAAGATAATGCGAGATCTGGGCATCCTAGCACATTACCAGTGATGAAAACGGACAAAGTTAAAGAGAATGTGCTTGCTAATCGTAGAATCACCATTAGAGAGATTGCTGAAGAAATAGGAATCTCATGCGAAGCAATTTTTACGGCTCATGCGAAGCAATTTGTATTAATGTTTTGAATATGAAACGAGTGGCAGTCAAAGAACCGGCCAAAAATCATCCGTTTTGCGGCTTTCAAATTTGGAATCGAAACCGGTGCTAAGTGACAGCTTACCATAACATATTAATCCTCTAAAAGTTTCAAATTGAGCATTCCTTTCATTGCCGAGATAGCGAAAAAAGGGAAGAAGATTCTCGGCCGCATTTTCGAGGATCGGTACGCGGAAGTCTCCCATACCCCCTTTTTAGAAAAATATATTAAAGTCTTTTGTAGGAAAAAGCGCGAGGACTTAGTGAATCTAAGAAAAGTGCTCGAGGATAGAAGCAAAGTTCGGAGCAAACTACGCGTGTAAAATTCATATATATTCACTTTTACATATCAAAATAAACATATCTAAATAAAAATATCAAAATTCTCTTTTTCACGATCGAAATTTTTTATTATATTGTATAATTATTTCCTTTTTCTATTGTAATAAAAATATATTTTTCGAGATCAGTAGACTTTATAAGTCTTTATTTATTTGAAATAATACAGCATTTTTCTATTAGATTCATAATATTACGACAGTTTCTTTGCAATATGAATATATATTTCCTTTATTTAGAAAAAAATGCCTTTTACAAAGTGCATATGTTGTGATAAATAAAAAAGATCAAAAGACGATAAGTTTTATTCTATCACCACTTCGATAACATTTAGAGAAAAGGACTTTGAACTTTCTTCACATAATCGATGCACATTTTCCTGTAAAGATATTGACAACTTATATTTCTGTATCAATTCAAATCATCGTGAATTCGTGAATTGTTAATGAATTACAAATTCTTATTTCAACCTGATGCTCGCATGTGCAGCAATCATATTGGGATTAATAACTATTGGTCTCTTGTTAAGCAAGTATCAAAGGAAGTTGCACTTGAAGAAAAAAAAATAATAAGCAATCTTATGTATAAATACTACCAAGAATTAAATGACAAAAAAGAATCATCCAATTTTTAATATTGATCTTTTAGATTCTATTGACAATGATACATTCAAAATGTGATTTGGCGATAAAATTCAACAAAGTATGTAGCTTTACTCGTACATGTATACCTCAGCATGTAGATGTTTTTTTATTTAAATTACGTACTGCTTTTTCTAATAATAACTCTTTCGAATAACTTAGTTTTTTATTCAATGTCTCTGAGAGAATTATTGCAAATCATATGAGTTATGCTAGAGAAGATCTGTTAAAAATCTTTGTACCTACATTCATTAATAATGATCGCTCGGAATCATACTACTTCTATAACTAAAGTATTACAATTATTTGATATTCTAGATGATAAAGCTTGTGCAGTTTTTGATTGCACTTATCGTCTTGCACAAAAATCAAAGAACTTTGCAGGGCAGAAACAATTGAGGAGCGAGCAGAAAAAGATGCCTCGTAAAACCAATGACAGGTTGCGCATCTGATGGTTATGTGCTTTTTGTTCTTGGGCCACTCGATGCAATGCATAATGATGCGTCTATACTAGAAGAATGTTTTGAAAGATTTCTAAGTTTAATGAACATTATGAAGGTGATGTCTTAGTTGACAGAGGCTTTCGAGATATTTTGGAACACTTAAGAAAACAAAAAAAATGGAAATCTCATTGTCCTGGCTCCAGGTCAATCAGATACTCTAGAAGCAAATTCATCACAATTTGTTACTAAAGTACGTTGGATTATTAAGCTAGTTTTCGATCGTTTCAAAAGAAAGTTTAAAATCTTTGCCATGTCAGTTCACAATGCAACATTAGCATATGATTATGAATCACTTACTATATTGACAACTTTTGGCGCTTTTGTACTTTTAAATTTGTTTCATAAACCAATACTTAGTGACAAACTGCATGAAGATGTTGCCAACATGATGAAATCACGCTTGAATGTATCTAATCGTTTGAAGTCAATAGTTCAAAAATTCAATCTTTTTCAGATCGCTATATCTCGAACTTGAGTATACTGTAATAGATGACAATGAAGGAAATAATTGATTACTTCAGTTCCCTCAATTCACAATCAATGATTTATACTACCTTAGCTTAAGTCCAGATAAACAATGCGATTTCTTATTACGCTAAACATCAAAAAGAAGGAATTTTTTTTTAGTGCAAAAATTATACTAGAACCTAGACACTTAACAGCTGCTATAAATTATTTTAATTACAGCATTACAATTCAAAATCCATTATTAGTCAAAGCATATATGAAATCGCGCTTTCGCAGTGGAAAATATTACCACATATTTGTTCTGGTGAATAGGACGGAAAGTGATCAACATTCAATAAAATACTATTGTACATGTGAAAGTGGTTCATGAAGGTAGGTTACTGTAGTCACATAATGACGTTAGTGTGATATCCTAGATATGATCAATATCACGGATTAAAATTCAAATTCTGAAATCCGCAACGTCTATTTCAAACCGTTACTATTTCAAAACAAAAAGATTGATTCGAAAATAAATGCACGTAAAAGCTGACGAGAGAATGCACCCATTTAAATACACAAAATAGGGAGTGGCGAGGGAACTCACTAATCAAGTACTTCGGATAGTGAGAGGCTAGGGGACTCATTCTAATCGAACACTCCGGATAGTGAGAGGCGAGAGGACTCACTCTAATCAAATATCCCGGATAGTGAGAGGCGAGAGGACTCACTCCATGTTTATGTCAATGAAAATATGCACGTTTTCGGTTACAAGGAATCATTTCTAAAGTCTAAATCAACGGTTTGACATTACCAAGTCAAGGTCACCATTAGGTAGTCTTATATTATAACACACCTACAACTATTGTCTGTAACATTTTTCCCTATCAGCTATAACCTTGTAATGATTCGCGTAGAAAGTGTGCAATGACCTTTAGAGCTTAATGTCGACTTCAACAACTCATATCTCGGCAATGAAAGATATCATTTGAAACTTTTAGAGGATTAATGTGTTATGATAAACTGTCATTTAGCACCGATTTCGATTTCAAATTCAAGAGCCGCAAAACAAGCGATTTTTGTGACCACCCTCCTTGTTCCGAAATCGCTGAATTTTCAACAAAAGCAGCATCGCGTAACCATCGCTGAACAAATGCTTGCTGAAGACCCAAACTTGTTTAAATGCATTATAATTTGTGACGAAACGTGGATGTATGTGGCTACGATGTCAAAACAAAAACTCAATCGTCCCAATGAAAGTTTTCTGAAGAACCAAGACCGAAAAAAACACAAGTTCGATCAAATGTCAAGGTCCTTGTAATCATTTTCTTTGACTACAATGGAATTGTTCACTATGAATTTCTATCGCCAGGCCATACAATCAACAAGGCGTACTACCCAGAACCTTTTTTGCGCAATTTGCGTGAGGCAATTCGGAAAAAACGATTCGAACTGTGGAGAGACTCGTGGATTTTGCACACTGCACAACAACGCACCGGCGCACACTGCTTTACTTATCCAACAGTTCTTGGCGAAAGACAATATCATTGTAATGCCGCAACCACTCTATTCTCCAGACAGACCTTTTGTGATTTTTTCCTGTTTCTTTATAACGGTCCGTCCTCGCCGAGCGGTGTCGTGCGAGTTCGAGTACGCGGACGTGCTCGTCGGTTGCCGGATTCGAAAGTTGATAAAATTATTTGACTCAGTTGGATAAATAAGTATTTATTTAAATTGATAGTGTGAAAATAGATGTATAGTGGAAATAGATACACTCAGCGCGCTGTTGGTATGTGCAATGATTTTGTCTGTGTGCATCTTGCAGTGCGCGTGAAATGTGCGAGGTATAATCGAAATGCGAGGTGCGTGCGTCAGAGCGAGTGATTGGTTAACGGTGAGGCTTAAGAAGATAAACCAGTTTGAAATTTTCAAAAAAAATCGAAAAATCTTTTTTTGGTTTAAAAAATAGCTTAAAATCTTAGAATTAACGTCCTAAGCGGATATTCAACATATTTTTCGAGTTATATATTTGGAGTGGAGTCACATACCTACGCGTCGGTAAACACTCGAAGATCTAGGAGGCACAGCATTCTATAGAATTCTCCTATCGCCTTTTTCGAGTACAATAGATATAATAAATCCTTTTTTTCGTAAATATTATTTTCGGAAGTGTAGTCGTTAACTACAGTTCAAAATGCTTGAAGGCAAAATGCTTATGGAATGTCTTAGTCAGTTGCTGTCTGCAGCATAGTACGTTTTACATATGCGTATAAAATAATACTTAAAATTATATTATAAGAATGAATCGTATATTTATGGATAAAAAGGGTTCACGAAGTTCACCAGGACGTCTGAATAGAATAAGGAAAAAAAACCTCCGAATCGTCAAACATTCGAGCGCGAAGTGCCTACCATTAGCACCGCCGCGAAAAAGTTGAAAACAAAATCGGTGAAAGTGCCGATAAATGTAGGCCACGGATACCGCATAATTAACTTTTTATTAATTTTTACGACTAATTAAGCAAGGACGATTTGTTACACCGCTCTTTGGAGACTTTATGCAAAACAATAATGAAAGCCTAAATTTTCTGATTTAGTCATTTGCACCAAAACGAATATTTAGCGGCATCAAGACCATAGAAATTGCCGCATATATTGCAGCTAGCATTTTTAATAAAAGCTACACATACTTTTGATAATGCATACGATGCATAATTATTGGCCCGAATTCAGCTGCATTGGCTTGACGATGCACGCGTCTTCAAAAGAAAGACGCGAGGCGCAAATGTTTGCATCTAAAGAAGGCCGAATCGAGCGACGAAGGAGCAGAACAGCCTTGAAGGATGCTGCATATGAAGAGAGAGGTTCATTGTATGAAACAAGCATGGCTGATTAACGGTAAGACGCAAAAAACTACATGATATCAAGTTGTCAAACTTTAAATGCGTTTTTCTCAAAATCATGTTTTTCAAGATGATATCAGTATACTCGGCGAAGATCAGGAATGCCTGATCGCAGTTACTGAATATCGGCCGGAGATGGAGATAGTTCAGAGGATTAAATCGGTCTCGTCTCTTTTACCGGGAATCGACCGAGTTTTGTTATTTTGAAGGTTGCAAAATAACGCGGGTTATCGGCAATATTTGACACGCACGTAATAGGTGCGTGTTGTTGCGCGTACAATGTTCAGCGTGTTTGATTTCGGGCGCGCGCACAGTGGTCGGTGTATTCGGTTTCAGGCGCGGAGCCCAATCGCACTTACAGCTAGAACGGTGCGCAGAAGGCGTACCGTTACATCTCAAATTCAAAATGACACTCAAAGGACAACAATCGATGTTTTTTAACAATTGATGACAAGGCGATACCTAAAGAGGCGTTTCCACCAGTATTTCTCAGACTGGAAGCTACATTAGCATAAGTGTATAATATCACAAGGGGACTACTTGAAATTGATAGGATAAACATTGAAGATTAAATGAATACTTTTCGAGAAATTTAAAATTTCTCGTTACTTTTTGATCAAACAACGTATATATAAAATTATTTTCATGAAAATTTTTTTATAATTTTGAACATAACATAATAAAACATAAAACATATTTATATCAATTATTACCAATGATATACCAATAATATTATCTCTCTTCTTGTATAATGAACGCGTTCTGTGACAATACAATTAATCTAATTTCTCGATATATCATTCATCACATCACTCTTTTATAATATTTATATATTTTTCTTCTTCTTAAACTTCCGTGAATCATAAAATGACGTGTTTTGATAGCAGAACAATCGAGAAGTTAAGAATCTATTGCATATGGTGATTATTCTATTTGTTATACGTACATGTCCTCGGCACGAGCAAGAGTGACGAGAGTAAAGGCAAGTGTGAGAATACAAAGAGAAGTGAAGATTAGGGAGCTCGTGAAGGTGGTAAGGGATAGCGAGAGGACGGACGAGAGGCGGCCGCCACCACCCGCACACCGCCCTAGCGCCACCCAACCCATTCTATGTCATCTGAAACAGAAATCTGAATGTTAAAATCTTGATTGTTAATATAAAAGAGGAAGTCTAAAAATGATTTTTGGTTGTGAACAAACACCTTTAAAACTTATTCAATTATTATTTTGAAAATCCATATATTCAAGAAAGAAAGCTTATTTATCCAAGAAAGTTGGGGAAACCAAAAATAATAAAATAAGTTTGCAAAAAATTTATTTCGTTTCTAATAAACGAATAGACTTCAAAACTGATATATTTATATTTAATACATGTTAATACATTAAATACTGTAAGAATATACTACCAGGAATATCCACAAATTCATATATGTGTGTATGTATTTATATATATATATATATATATATATATATATATATATATATACGAGGGTAGTCTGAAAAGTTTTGAGCCTAACATAGAAACAAGTATTTTTTCGGTCAAATATAGTTTTATTCTTCAACATAATCTCCTTTTAAGTCGATACGCTTTTCCCATCGATACTCTAACCTCTTTAACCCCTCCAAATAGTAGTTGGCGTCTTGCTCCGCAAAATAGGCGTTTACCTATGCGATGACCTCCTCGTTCGATGAAAATCTCTGTCCTCCAAGCGAAACTTTAAGCTTAGGAAACAAGAAAAAGTCGTTGGGGGCCAGATCTGGTGAATACGGTGGATGGTCAACCAATTTGTGCAGTTCGTGAATTTTGGTCATGGCGATCGCCGAAGTGTGAGCAGATGCGTTGTCTTGATGGAACAGCACTTTCTTCTTCTTCAAATGCGGCCGTTTTTTTGCAATTTCTGCCTTCAGTTTACCAAGTAATGATGCGTAATACGCTCCCGTTATTGTTTTACCTTTTTCAAGATAGTCGATACACACAATTCCGTGACTATCTCAAAAAACAGTCGTCATTACCTTTCCAACTGATGGAACCGTCTTCACCTTTTTCAGCAGGTTCACCTTTTGCAGTCCACTGTTTTGACTGTTCTTTTGTCTCTGGAGTGTAGTGGTGGATCCAAGTTTCATCTACAGTTATGAATCGACGCAAAAAGTCTGACTCGTTTCGCTTGAACCGCTCCAACAGGGCCTTGGAAATGTTCATTCGAATTCGTTTTTGGTCCAAAGTGAGCAAGCGCGGCACCCAACGCGCGGATAGCTTGCATATCCAATTCTTCAATCAATATATGACAAACGCGTTCTTTCGATATGCCCATAGCCTCTGCTATCTCTCTAACCTTGATTCGATGGTCGTCCAGTACCATTTGGTGAACATTTTCGATGTTATCAGCGGTGGTCGCAGTTTTTGATCGTCCCGAACGCTCATCATCAGCCAAGCTGGTACGATCACGTTTAAATTCAGCTGCTCATCTTTTTACGGTGGCAAATGATGGGGCAGAGTCCCTGTAAACAGCGTCCAACTCGATTTTAATTTGCGCAGGCGTATTGCCTTTCAAATGTAAGAATTTAATCACGGCACGATATTCAATTTTTTCCATTTTTACAAAAACACTGACATCGACTAACACAAACGACTGTCAAACAACAACTGAGCGTCCAAAATGGCTGAAATTTTCACAAAAGTCTTTCAAAGCATATATTATTGTAGTACTAGAATGGTTTTGACGAGTAACATCATCTTCATGTTAAGGCTCAAAACTTTTCAGATTACCCTCGTATATATATATATATATATATATATAGATCGCGCCAAGTTTTTGTGTATTTGTTTGATTTTAAGGTCGCTCTATATTTAAAATATATCCATTTTATTATTTTTATAATTATACTTGGTGATCTTAGTTTCATAAAAAGAAGATAAGAAGGGAGGGCGTATGCCACGACAGGGCCCGATCACGAACCAGTCGTAAAAATCCATAATTATTTTGCGAAAAATATCACCTCAGCCAGAAATCAAACTTGGATCTCCTGCTTACCGAGCAGGCATCTTATCCTTTCGATCATAGAGACATGTGATGATATTTATCGCAATAACGTGTTTAGAATAATATATCAACAATTCAATGATACACACATATACATACGTTACAATATACATATATACATGCCCCGATAACCAAACCTAAAAAGACAGATTATGCGCAAAGTCTGTTATAAATTTTTGCTGTTAGAAAGCCAACAGATTGCTAACAGATTCTGTAATATCTGACGCTAGCAAACTATTGCCAGAAACCTGACAGAATCTGTTGACATTCTGTGCCGGCAGATTCTGTTGTAGTTTGCTATCAGAAAGCGAGCAGGACTTGCGCGACACAATTTGATGGCAGGATCTGCTCAATTTCTGCTGCCAGTCTGCTGACACAGAACGTTAACAGGTTCTGTCAATAGAATGTAAACAGAATGAGACTTCAGATGAAGTCAGTTTGCTAACATTTTCTGATTAAATCTGTTGCCAGTTTTGCCGACTCTGCTAACATTTTGCTGACTGGATATATATTCTCGAATCCCCACGACTAGTACTCCAGAGAGATGATGATCCTATTCTCTCGATGGATGCAGGTCGGATTGCAGTGGCGACACCCTCTAACACTTCTTATCCCTAAGAAACGTTTTTATGTCAAGCTTAAAAAGCTCGAGAGGATAATTATATATTATCTCCGGATAGTAAACTATCTCGCAGAGATGTCTCAGATTTTATCAAACTAAGCTCGGAATCCAGTACAAGCAATAGGACACCTAACTCCTTCAAGAGGCACTAGATTTGCATATAACAAAGCCTCCATTTTATTATCTTTATAATTATACTTAGTGATCTTAGGTTTATAAAAAGAAGATTTAAAATATACCTCTATTTAAAATATACAGCAGAATACGTGACAGAATAGTACAATTATATATATCATGCAATATTGAAACTATTTTGGAATTTTAGTATTTATTAATTAGAATAAATATATGTTTAATGAAACATTATTATTAATATATCATATCCTTTATAGTGTATAATTATTAGGCCTTATTTTTTTAAACTTCAATATTCTATCTTTTGGGTTTTATTTTTTAAGTATAGTTGTAATAATTTACATGACTTGGCACCAATTATTGATATCAAATCATTTATACAAATGGTATACATGATATTATTTAAGTAATATATCACTTAGATTGGATACATATTATTTACATTGAATCAGGTAATGCAATTTCATGATATTATCATTTTTTAAAAAGAATTAGAGCTATTGTCATTTCAGAATAAGAAAGCTTTAATGGAAATATAAAGATACGTATCACATGGATTTTATTCTTTAAAAGCAATTGTATATTGAATTTTCGAAATAATGTAACTATAACTTGACACCATTTTTTTATATCAAATCTTTTATACAAATGAAATATGTTATTATGGATTTGGGGATTATTAGCACTATTAGCGCTATTTAGCACTATTACTGTTCGGAAAGCTAATTGGTAGCGCTACCAAAGACTATCGTTACTTTATATCGGTAGTGATTTTACGTCATAACTTCGCGCTATCAACACTATCGCTTCGGGTAGTGCATTAATAGCGGTTGGTAGCGTTAGCGTTTGCGAGCTCCATGAACAGTAGTTAAGGGGATTCTGGACTGACGAGCGAACTCCGGCGAAAACGTTCTCACATGTGCACATTTAAACATACATAGATACATACATACATACACTTATACATTTCTCTACATACAAATGATCAAATTTTTGTATTATTTTTTTGGATTTTATTAAGTACCTAACTTAATTCTAAGAACTCAACATTGTTTCTTCATGTAATCTTCTAGTTTAGCAATATCAGTTTTGTAGATACAGGCTGTAAAATTTTTATATAAAGCAAATATTGATGCAACTTAACAACTTTGGACGTCATTTTAAAATATCAAATGGTAAAAAAGATCTAAATTTAAAAAATTTTTCTCGTTCTTAATACGAAATTCATATACTAAATACGTATTAATACATAAACTTTAATTGTGAAAAAGGATTTCCAGATCTATAAAATTAATAAAAAAATAAAAAATGAAAGCAATACAAAAATTACTGCGTTAGATAATATAAGTCCAGCATCTCCTTAATAATTAGTTATCTGTTATCCCGAATTGTCTATTAATACAGAGATTTTGAAATTTTTGCTAAATTTCGATAAAAAATTTAAAGTTTAAACATTAAAATTTAATTTAATTAATTTAATTTTTTTTATTTTAAAATAAAATTTTTTTTAATTTTATTTTTTGCATAATTTTCAATTCTCTGTATATATCTTCTTAAATTTATATTTCTTTTTATTATTTCTAATTCTTCATCATCGCTTTCAGATGATAAAGAATCTATTAATTATCGCATTGTAAATACTACTGCTGCTAATAATAGTTTTCTTCGATCTTGCTTTTCTTTACTGTTTTGTTAGGTTTGAAATCGATATTTATAAACGCTATACGCGTTAATACTACATTCACTACCGCTGTTCATGGAGCATTTACTAGTACTATTTTGACTCCGTAAATAAAGTGTTAGCGTCAATATTGATAATACGGTAGCAAGCTCCCTGAATGCACTTTAAAGGTGAATATCAAGAGACACACAATAGTCCCGATGTCTTGGATGTCAACTCCACAGCCGAAACACTACCGTGTGACTTTATGCGAGCCAGCGAGTTGAATAATAGAGATTATCGGATCTTATTAATGGCTGAATTGATCAAGTTCTAAGTAGAATCAATCGATAGTTTGAATACGATTTACATAACAAAAGTTATTTTATTTTTCTTCTACGTGTTCTACGAGCAGAAATAATAAGAATCAAAGTCCAATCCGGAAATTTTTACTTTAAAAGGATGTTGGACTGATGAGTAAACTCTGACGAGAACGTTCACACATATGCACATTTAAATATAATATATATATATATATATATATATATATATTACATAGATACATTTATACATATATACATCCATACATATATATTGCATACATATGAATCTATCTTCCTAAACTTCGCATACTTTTGTACTTTTCCTATAAGCTTTCAAATCTTATTTTGAAGATCTCAAAATATTCTTAGATATTGCACAAATATGAGTAAATAAGTTTCAAGTTTAATAGTACTTTGTATTATATATATCAAGTATAAGCAACTTAATATATATATATATATATATATATATATATATATATATATAAAATATAAGTAACTTAAACAATAACAGAAAACTGTAATACAAATTTCTTTTTGTTTCTTTATATCATTTAATATCTTTATATCATTTAATACCTTTCCATAAGTATGGCCCATAAATATTATAATATCCAACAACTAAATAGTTAGATATTTTCTCTCATTCTGTAAAAGGATTTTTTAAGGAAAGTGAAGAAAAATGGAAAAATGATACTAAATATATAATCAATCGGTAAAACAGAGTCCAGTATTCTCTTAAGAAACGTCATTATCGTCATCATCGCCTTCGTACGGTTGCAATTTCTGTCGCGAGAGGCGCTACTGATCCAATGTATACTGCCCGTCAATGATTCCTATATGATCCTGACTTATCGGCCTGATTTGTCAATCCGTAGGATTGATAAGATAATGCAATGAAAAATAGGCACGCATCGAAACGGACACATTAGTTAACAATAATCTAGAATAATAAGAAAAATAAATACACTAATTCTTTTTATTTGTTCCATTTTTCTTTTCTCTTTCTCTAATTTAAAAAGAAATGCATAAATTCTATCTTCATTATTATACTGTTCGTTCGCACTGATTTTTATGTCTATATAAACATATATTTCGTAACATGTTGTGCTTTAAATAATAAATTATACTAAATAATTGTTCGAGTATTCTTCTCGTAATAATTACTTGCAATCATAAGTCATGCATTTTTCAATGTTTCTAAATTATTACTATGTTTCGATAAGCGCGTATTTATCAATATTAATCCTAGCGCATTTATCAATATTGACTCAGCGGATCATCAGATCGATAAGTCAGAATCACTGTAGGACCCAGCGAATCATTGGTGGGCAGAGTACAATAGTCTCGTAAAAAATTGGGAAATGTATCTCTAACTACAGTCTCTGCTCCTTATGTTACGATTCTGATTAATTGATTATTAATAAAAAGTCTCTATCTAAGTTTAAATTTCGGCAGCCCCGTGCATTGGGATAATCCTAACGAGCTGGTGGATCGACTCCGATTGTTTGACGTTTCGCACTGAGCTGATCACAACGCTCACAACAACGAGATGCTCTCGATCATCGAGGAATTTCGCGAAGTCGGCATTATTATAAATTAAATTGCGTACCGATGAAACGAGTTAGTCAGTGAGGATTGACGTCAGAGAGAAAAGAAGACAACAATTTTTTAAATTGTATAATACTACTATGATCAAAAAGTAAGGTGACTTTTGTTTTAAATATTCATGCGCTTTACGTATCGATATAACCATTTGTTTTCAAATTGGTATGACTTGTCCTTGATATCTGACAAAAATTTCATATCATTTCACTTGTTAGGTTAGAAATTATAACGTCTTTTGTAATTAAAGCTCTTTTCGAATCTAAAGGGCCGGTCAAGAAAATATCATTGTGGAAACGTCTGATTTTTCATCGACTCAACGAGAACGGTAACGTACAAAAACATTCTCCAATACAGTTATCCGCATTAATGTCCAAGTGAGCCCAGAATTACAATCTATCATGCTGCTGCACAGCTTAATAGCTTTGAAAACTTCAGGTGCGCCATGGAATCTAGGGATGAACTTCCCGACTCGAAGCAACTGAAAGTAAAGATCATAGACGAGAACTCAGCGAGAGAGCAACGGAACAGTAACGATGACCAAGCGATGCTCGTCCGAGGTGGAAAGTTTACCAGAAACAAAGCGGCGCTCAAGACTTACGATAAATTGAACCTAAGGAGGGAAAAAACTCGATCATCGAAATCGCCAAAGTTCAAGTTCAGATGCCACAGATGCCATCAAATTGGACACAAAGCCACAGAGTGTCCTCAAAAGAGCGAGACCAAAAAAAGGCTGCAATCGGCGAAGATATCTCCTTTCTAGTATCATACGACAATGAAATTTTCTATTGTACAGGGTACGCTCGGAGAGACGAAACTTGGTGCCTTGACAGCGGGTGCGCATCGCCCTATGCCGCGACGAGGATAAGTTCGAGCGGATTTCAGCTTTCGGAAGCCAGGAAAGGCTCAACCTCGTGAACTATGCATCAGCCGAAATTAAGGTGAAAGGCACAGTGAAAATTATCTCCAAGAATGGGAAGGAATGGTGCGACTAACGGACGCGGTGCTCGTTCTCGAACTACGGAGTAACTTGATCTCTGTAGCGAAGATCACGGACGCCGGAAATTAAGTCATCTTCGAGAAGAAAAAGGCCATAATGAAGGACCGTCACGGAGCTGAAATCCTTACAACAAATCGAAAGGGAGACCTATACTGTGTACGCGAATTCGATGAAGAATTGAAATCTGCAAAGGATCCGCGAAAAATAATGACAAGGGAATGGCACGAAAGGTTCGGCCTAAATTGGCGCGATCGGAATGAGCAAACGAGATACAGTCGAAGGGCTCGATTTGGAAGACATAAACATACTATACCAACTACGTGCGAGATATGCGCCGAAGCAAAGATAACAGCGCTACCTTTCGGAAAATGGTTACGGAAAAGCAGCGAGATTCATATAGATATATGCGGGCCGATGAGGATCATATCTCAAGGAGGAGCTCGATATATCCTCGTTTACGGACGATCACTCTCGATAGACAAAAGTACGATTCCAAAGTAAAGGCGAAATCTTTCGACACTTTAAGGAATTCAAGGTTGAAAATCAGATCGGGTGGAAAACCAAACGTCTGCGATCGGACAACAACCGAGAATTTTATAACGAGGTATTCGATCGATACTTAAAGAGCAAAGGGAACTTACGCCATACACGCCACAATTAAATGGAGTGGCGGAACATAAAAACCGCACGTTGATTGAGATGATGCGATGTATGACGCAATCGAGACTATCATTATCCTTCTGGGCGGAAGTTGCGGTGATGGCTAACTATATTCGTAACCGGTGGGCTTCAATTACATTAGGTGGGAAGACGAGATATGGCACGGAAAGCGATCCAATGAACACCTACGGATCAAGGAATGCGGAGCCCGAGCAGGCTAACTTGGCTGCTCGTCGGAAATTTTCACAGGAAGCTTTATTAGGACCCAATCGAGACGAGTGAGAAGATGCGATGATCGAAGAAGTCGAGTGTCTGATCAGAAATAACGCGTGGAAAATCGTCGATAAGTCCAAGAAATGCCGATAGGTCCGAATCATCAGGTGCCGAATGGTGCTGCGGAATAAATATAAAGCAGACGGCAAAATCAAAAGAAGAAAAGCACAACTCGTTGCTAGGAAATTCACGCAACAGTTCGGTATTGACTATCATTCTGTCGCGAGATTTGGCTCTATTCGTCTGTTACTTGCCCTCGCTGCTCAATATGGCCTGAAAATACACCAAATGTCAAGACCGCCTACCTGCACGACGATATCGAAGAAGAAACTTTCATAGAGCTTCTGAATTTAATATCGATTAGAGAAGATCACATCCCGAAGGGAGAAGAACGACGAAATAGGAAAGAAAGCGAGAAAGATGCTACAGCAGCTTCAAGGTGGAGATAAGGTTTGCCTCTTGAATAAGACCCTTTGATGGACTGAAACAAGGGGGCACTAGTGGCATAAGAAATTGGACGAGGAACTTCGCCAACTGGGATTAACCTCGATCCATCTGCGGACTCGTGCATCTATCGCATCGATCGAAGGGGAAAGTCATCGTTCGTAGCCATCTACGTTGACAATCTCCTGATATTCTATCATCGTAAGAAGGATCTGGATTTCTTGCACGATTTTGTTCCAAAAATATATGATATAAAGGATTTAGAAACGGCTCAGCACTGCCTGGGAATTGAGATCATCTACGGAAAGGAAGTCATTTCGATCTCTCAAACGGATTACATTCGAGAATTCCTTGCTCGTTTTGGAATGAAGGATAGCAGTCCCGTAAGCACCGAGGTGGGTGTGAAACTCGACGCGAACAACAAAGAACCTGGGAAAAACCAAGAAGCAAAAGCTTATCGGGAGCTAGTTGGCGCCCTTAACTATCTCGCGATGACTACGAGGCCGGACATTGCACATATCATCAGCGTCTTGGGTCAATTTAACTCATGTCACGACGAGAGGTACTGGAAGACTGCGAAGAGAGTGTTAAGATATCTCAAGAGGTACTCGAGTACTATCGGGCTCGGAATTACCTATAAGAAAAAATCAGGAGTTCTCGAGGGATTTGCGGATGCCAATTGAGCTGGATGCCCTATTGATCGGTCCTTCCGGATTTATCTTTACACTCAACGGCTCGGCAATTAGTTGGGAGTCGAGGAAGCAGAGAACAGTCGCTTTCCTCTATGGAATACAAGGCGCTGGCGGAGGCTGCGAAGGAAGCCTCCATGTATTTACAAGATTTCGCACGGCAATTGGTGTTATTCAAGCCAGGAAAGGTAAAGATAATGTGCGATAACCAAGGGATTCAATTCCTGGCGATGAATCACACGTTCCACGTTTAGATCCAAGTATATTGACACAAAGCATCACTTTATGAGGGATATTATGCGCGAGGGGCTCCTCACAAATAATTCACGTGTTTACGAAAAAGATGGCCGCGGATTTCCTCACGAAGGAATTATGCAAAAACAAGCATTTCCGAGATAGTCGGAATCGCAGAAGCGTAGTGAACTCAAAAACGCGCTGCATTCGAGGGGGAATGTTAGGAAATCAGTTCGTATTTTTACGCTTTCACGATTGCAGCACTACATCGTATTGGATCAGCCAATCGTATGCAAGCGGATGTCGCTGCAGAACTTGCCCGCCGTGGGATGTCGCGCACATCGAGTCGCTTGCGCGGTACATATTATACTGATCTCTCCTTTTTATTATAAATCTTTTATTATACATCTTTGTGTGCTCATTAAAGTTATTCATTATCAGAGACCCTCTTCATCCCTCGTGTCGCCTCTACATTTTTAAAGATACACCATGATAAAAATTCACAAATGTACAGCGTCATAACGATTTTGCAAATAAAATGTTATTAAAAATTTTTTATTCTAATTAAATTTATTAGTCGTATATTTCATGTTGTAAGGAAGATAAAAAAAAAGGAGGTAAGAATAGATAGCTCTAACGAAGAGTGGCAGGAGATCGAACCCGGGTTTTTCGCATGGCAAGTAAGATACATTGCCACTCTACCAATGCAAAATTCCGTTGATCATCGTTTAGATTCTGATATTTCTGATATATGCACGATTGAAATAATTAACAAAACGTATACAGACATTTGCGAAAAAAATTATATTTATTACATACACAATTTATTATCTTATACTATAACTCATTATCTTATTTATTATCGCATATTAAATTTATTTCTCGAAATCGGCCGCTGTAATATAGGATCGATGCGAGATGTACGCACGCAGGCAGGCAGGCAGGCACGCACGCACGCACGCACGCACGCACGCACGCACGCACGCACGCACGCACGCACGCACGCACGCACGCACGCATAAATACACATTCAAGGCACGCATATATGCGCTCGGCAGTCGGAAGCATTGGGTTGGCATAAGATATATATAACGCTCTTTTAATAAATAATTGTTAATAATCTTGATATTGTCTTGACACAGTCCTGAAACATATTCAAAAATACCATAATAATATATTCTGGATCAATATTGGTTACATTATGGACGTCCCCAGGATGCTTGTGGGATATTCTGAAATTATCCTGAAGTCCTAAAAAAGTTCTCAGGATAGCCTGAGGCTGAGTCCCGAGGACGTTTCCAGTAATGAGGCGCTTATTTGCTAGTCCACAGAACATCCAGAAATTTTTGTCTAATTGTAGTGTCCTAAACATGTCCTACATATGTCCCGGGATATTCAGGACTTATACACGATCATCCTGAAAATGTCCTGTGCTATTAGGGTAATCATTATTCCACATATTCTTGAAGGCATCGATCGTCGAACAGTTCCATCGTACACTTACAAACTACATGTGGAAGATGTTTGCGCTCAACGATAATTACAAGTAGATCGACACGCTACCGTGTCTCGTGTCAATGCGCACAAGCGTCGCCCTATCAGTATGCGACCCATTGACGTAACTTCCGTTATCATCAAAAGACTCTTGTATACGGTGTACAGCGCGATAGAGGTCCAGTAAAATTCAAAATAGGAGATTTGGTACGCATGAGTACAAGACAGTTTTTGAAAAAGGTTACACGCCAAATTGGACCACCAAGGTGTTTAAGGTCATTAAAGTGTAACGTACCAATCCTGTAATCTATCTGCTCGAGGACTATCGTAGAAAATCCATTGTTGGAGCGTTCTATGAGCATGAGTTGCATCGGGCGAACATGTCTCTCGTGGGGAAAATACTCCGCAGGAAAGGGGACAATGTTTTCGTCAAGTGGCTGGGATTCGATGGATCACATAATTCTTGGATACACAAAAGCAGTGTGATTTAATTCATTTTACTTTTACATCATATTAAAAATAAATATATAATGTATATAATCTTATTATTATTCCTTTTCTTTCATTACATCTTCATAAAGTGTAAAAAAAATCTACACATATAATTAATAATCTACACATATAATCTACACATATTATAATTATAAATATATTCATAAACTATTTATAAAATATAAAAATTGCGCATGTATTTTTACTATAAAAAAAATTTATTAAAACGTATAAAATGTACAATACGTGTACAATACGTGTACAACAATATATAAAATGTATAAAACTACATGAAATACGTACATTCGTACATACGTATATATACACATAATACATATGTATACACATGCATACGTACATACATACATACATACATATATATGTACATACGTACATACGTACTGTTGTAGCCCGAATTACTCCTTATATTATTTTTGCCATATTATATCTTATCCTCACAATCATTCTCGAATCTCGGAATAGTCGATGCTACGGAAACGCCGGCCGGAAATGCAAGCATGCAAGCATGCAAGTCCGCAAATTCCTAAGCAGAGCGCGAATCTGCGAGGAATTTGCGAGAGTGCGCTGTTTTGATCATATATGATCCGATTTAGAATTATAAGACGACACTATTAGAATACTATAAAAACGGTCGCTAAATCACCGAGAGTGGGCAGTCACAATACGTAACAAGACAGTTGTACTTCGTCACGGGCAGTCGTTATCAGTAATAACGAGATTCACACGAAACATTGTCAAGAAATACCAATAAATCAGCTACTTAACGAAAGTGAGTAATAATATTTGACCAGAAGAACCTTCCACCTACGATCCTGCTCGGAGTTCTAACTCCTAAGGCTCGGCGAACCCAATTTTCCCTAATTACAATCTTGTAACCCAATCCGGGCTACAATAGTACATACATACATACATGCATACATATATACGTGCATATATATATATATATATATATATATATATATGTGTGTATAAACTACATATATAAAAATGTAAATATATAAAAATGTATGTACATTATACATACATGTATATTACAAAGATATCCGCCAGAATGCCCCACTGTAACGTCTCCGATACGATGCATCGTTTTGTCATCGTACAAACTCAGACTCAGAGCGATTTTCGACTCGGTCACTGTATATACCTTGTGTAGCTTTGATCTTACAGACGACGAGTCATTTCGATTCTTTCAAGCACCGCGTGTAATCGTCGAACGTTATTGTTCGCGCTGTGACGTTCTCTTTACACCTTTCGCCCTTTTAGTATTCTTTTTACCATCTATCCACACCGCGTACATCTTCGCTCTGAGTCCGATGAATTCTGGCATTATCGTACCGTTATTTTTATCCTTCATCAGGCCGGATACTTTTTTATTCACGAGAGGCATCCCGCACGCATTGTCCGTCGGATAATCGCTCGTGTAGAATCTAGCGACATCGCGTTTCATCTCGTAAACATCGTCACATTCGATGTGATATATAAGATTGTCTGTGTCGGTGTTCATATTCTTGCATTTGTCGCAACATACAGCGATGACATGTATTCGTGGTAAAATTCGCACAAGCATATTTTCGATATTTTCGATGTTGAGTATACTCTGTTGAGACATACTCACGTAAATCGGCTTGTTGAATTTTCATCTCGAATTTGCAGTTCGACGACGATTAAATTTTCCGCAAAGACGCTGCAGCTGTGAAAATTTAGTTTAGCGACCATTGTCTTCGCGCCGCACCGCCCGTCCCATTTCGTTATCAATTTTACATCTACATGATTTCGAACATTTTCCATTGTTGACTACCGCGTTGTTCAATTTAGAATTTTTCTCGAAATCATTTTTCGCGCGCGTTCTAAATATTGTATATTAAGTTTGACGTAATCGCGTCAAATAACGTAACCAGGTAGATTGAACAAATTGTAATACGCGGTTTATCTTTGCGATACGAAGACTGTGACGCGAACATTGCTGCAGGTTGCGATAGTGAATAACGTATCGCTTCTTATCGTATAGCGTCGCAAAAAAGTTTATCCTGCCGCGTGCCGAATGGTTTATCGCGCGTCGGACAGAAAGGTAGATCAGTATGTCGGTCGTGCAGATGATAGGGATACTTGAGATTGACCTTGAGAATATAAGCTGTGGGTGAATCCGAAATGATCGCGCTTGCGTCAATGTTTGCAATGTCTTCCACCCATTATCCGTAGATCATCAAGTATGACGGCGGTTTCGACGGATTATACGAACGCATGTACTTATTATTGGTTTGCGCGTATCTGTCGGATTATTGACTGAGGCCGTCGCGTATACCGTGCTCAATAAACATAACTATATCAATGTCAGTGAGCAACTTGAATTTTATGTGCGTATGTTTCAGCCTGGCGTCCCATGTAAAACCTAACAATGTGTAGTAATGCGCGGGATCGAGAATGTAACTTTGGATACAACTTTCGCGAAAATTTTCGAAAACGTCGACCAATAACAAGACATCGGTCTTCAAATATAGATCGCTATATTCGTCTAGGGTTTCAATGGAGAACCGCTGTCAGACATTTGGCGTGCGCATAATCGTTCTCCAACACCGGTCAACGAGCTATAGAACAATTCGCGTAGTGGTAGTCGCGTAGTGGTAGTGGTAGTGTTTTGCAACTTGCTGCGCGATCCACGTATTTGTAGGGAAAGATACCTTTACGCGTCAACAAGTCAAAATCTTCATTCGATAATGTTGAAAATTCGAAATGCAAAATTTTTAATTTCTTCCTCGTTAGAAAAGATGTTAATTTATCGAAGTTGGTATTTAAAAATTTGTATAAATCGATGAACCGTACGCAATTTTGCAAATCTGATCGGCGGTATCATTAACGTGTTTAGTAAACGAAATGTGTCTTTCCTTTGTTATCGCCAGCACCTCGACCTTGCCTTCCAACGCCATAGCTATTTCTGTGATGACAAAATGCGCGTCACGGATAAATTGTGAAAGACTACGGGAATGCGGTATGAATTTTTATAATTTAGATTGCAGTTTGAATGCGATAACGATCGGTAAGGTGGCAATGATCGCATACCTGCATGTCATCCGACGCAAATAGTTTCTTACAAATATGACAACGCGTCGCGCTACGATAAGCCTCCCACTGTTCTCTCGACACCGTTTCTATGGGGACTTTGCAGATACTAGAGTTTTTACTTGATGCGCCAAGTCTTTGAGTTGTCGAACGAATCACGCAACGTAGTCCTCACTGCGACGAAATCGATACGCCGATAATGCATCATTGTACGAGCATCTTATGTATTATAGTATCCAACGCTAAATACCTCGTGCTGCTGATAGATGTACGATGCGTCTTTCTTCTCTAGGTCTTTTGCTACTACGCACTCCAGATCCGCGTACACGATGAATGGAAGTCGTTCCTTATTACAGATGGTTCTTAAATTCGATTTGTCGTCTTCGCTCGATACCGGATTGCGCAGTCGTTCATCCGTTCGCAGTCCATTGTATGCGACTGCAATTTTTCAGATAAACTGAAATAATGTAGACATCTGCAAAAGGAAAATATGATTCTTTTTAGTATTTAATAAACAATTATAAAATATTTCACAATTTGTTAAAATGTATACGTACTGAACGCAAAAGAATTTCTTGCATTTCTTTCTGTTTATGTGCGAGCTCACGAGACGGAATAGGTTTTTGATGCATACGAAGTGCCCCGTTGTCGTCGCGCGGATCTTGCACGTATAATCAATTTACGTGTTTCGTCATCTTCTTATTTGTCAGCGTATTGGCAGAATTTCCTTCCCCTCGATACCATAAACATTGATGGAGATGTTTAAACTTTTTAATTTGGTCCAACGTCATAGGAAACACCTTGGAGGTTCAGAACCAATGACGTCGTATCAATAACGATTCTCGTTATATACTCCTTTCGGCTGAATGCAGAGGCGCGACCACCGACCACGCAAAACACGGATGTCCATTGACTGTGCGTCACGCTCTCTTCAACATAATTTCCCGCGGCACTTCAAAATAACATCCTGCGTGCATGAGATTATATTTGTTCACGTTTACAGTCAGATTGAGAATTCATGACAGCGTCCATCCACTGTCGCTTCCCTGAAACTCTTCAAGCGATGCCAACATTCGATAACGTGCTGCTCGTACCACTCGAGCACAGTTGACACTCGAAAAAGTTCATTATTTTTTATGTTTATATTGTTTTTATTGGCGCGTTTATCGTCCGTCACAAATTCGCCATTGAACGCGGTGTTCATTTTCACATTACCGTGTCTTTTTACAGCGTTGAAGCGAAACACTCCACCAAAGATAGCGACCTGGCTGCATTGCTCCAGCAACTCGCGTTCCACTCGTTCGAAGTGTTTTCTCTCTTTTTCTCTTTTCGCATTTTTTCTTTTATATTCAATCAATTCATTAGGCTTCCAAGACATCTACTATGATCCCGCGTGCTCAGTGACTTACTATATATCATCTGGAATCTTTTTGTCCCTTTGACTAAACCGAAGCATAATCTTCGTGTCGCAATTTGTTTATAGCCGGAATATCGGCGTTTTTCTTGACACATCGCGACATATACGATTTCTAGGAAAAACTATCTTATCGCGGCTCTTCCTGGAAAAAATTTAATCACGTTATCGCGCTCCTTTAGTGAACATATCGCTACATGTTCGATCACAACAATGAAATTCCTAGAAATAGGGAGAAGGGAAAGGGGGAGTTAACAGTTGCAATTTCTTTGTCGACTACTTGTTCCATCATCCTCATTGATCCATCCTTATTTTCATGCGCAAGAGTACACCTTGTTTCTTTATATCATGGACTCTATGAGCAGTGATGGAATATCTACAAATTGCTACGAAACAATTACAATGACAATTTTATAAGCGTCAGACCGTTAATCGTCAGAATTTGCTTGATGAACGACGTTACACTCGTATGCCTTGAATCTTTAAACGTAGGCATAATGATGATCGAATCGACGTTAAGCCGTATGTTTGATCTTGATGGATTATCGATGTAATGTTCGATCTACTAGTCAGAGTCGTTAATACAATCGATACCAAGTGTACGCAATTTTCCAATATTTTCCAATCCTCGTTTCTGTTGTAACAGACACCGAGGACGTACCGAACGTGATACGCGAGAGCGATATCTTCGATAGACATCAACTCATCGATTGCGAACTGTTAGTTTTAATTTTTAATGTGTGAAAAAAAATATGAATAAAAAAAGGTTTCACACCTAAATCGAATTGTATTCAAATTGTTTAAAAAATAAACATATATAATATAACAAAATACGTTTTTATTCCTTTTTCCTGCCATAAAAAAAATAATTATCGGAAAAAATAGTCATAAGATTAAGATTTGTAATAAAAGAGAGCCAGGAGAGAGAGGAATAGAAGATAGTAGGTATACGTGTACAATAGTGTAAGATAGGAGTCAGCAAAACGCTGAAATTGGGCACGAGTGCCCGCGAGCGCCTGCGAGTGTCCGTCTGTTATCACATCTCAGGAGCGTATCTAATATTTTTTGTACCTTGGGATAAAGTTTCGCATTTCACACTTACAAAAATAGCGTTGCGTGTATATATAAACGATAGTGCAGTCTTAAATTACTAGTACTCGAATCTTTGTAATATCATAAAATTTTTTTATAACAGTTTAGCTAAACCGTTTGAGGATGAAATATGCAAAAATATGTTGTAATATATAGAACTCAAAATGCATAAGTTCTTATGAATTCAACTTATATCTAGGTAATTTTTTTATTAGTCAAATAAAGAAATGTGCTCTCAAATGTTTTGATTGTCCTAATAATAAGCATTCATTACAGGAAAATTTTAAAATGCTTATCTCTATTTTTAAATATTGTAAAATGTGTGCTTTAGTATATAATTTATTAAAAATTGTGTAATATAATTATTACATTTAAATATTAAACGCAAATTTAAATATAACAGAGAAATAATAATATAAACAATAACAATGTATTGAAATATAAACTTACGATCATAAAATTATGAATATATCACGTTTAACAGAAATTAGCGCTTTAAAATTATATTTTTAAATCCAGAAGAATAATCCTTTTTTCACAGTATATTCAAATTTTGCTCTTGTCTAGAATAGTCAGACACATTTGCGATTTTGTAATTTAACGTTGGTGATAAATAATCAAAATAATAATAATAAGCATAATGAGTACAGCATAATGAGTACAGTATAATGAGTATGTATAATGAGTACGTTTGGTTCTACATATTCATGTGAACAATTATTTTCTATTATGAAATTAAATAAATTGCGATTACGTGAACAGTTAACAGTTTCACATTTGAATGCAATAATTCATTTAAGTTAAGTTTATGCCAAAACAATAACACCTAATATATCATATATAATATCGAAAAACTCCCCAAATAAGAAGGGAGAGAGTGCATCACGGCGGGGCCCGACCACGAACCAGTCGTGAAAACTCGTAATTATTTTGCGAAAAAATACCACCTCAACCAGGAATGCGAACTTGGATCTCCTACTTATCGGGCAGGCATTTTATCCCTTCGACTACCGCATGTGATGATATTTATCGCAAATAATGTATTTAGAATAACACGTCAACAATATAATGATACATATATATATATATATATATATATATATATATATACGTATATTACAATATACATATATACATGTATTCTTTCGAATCCCCACGACCTGTACTCCAGAGAGATGATGGTCCTATTCTCTCGATGGATGCAGGTCGGATTGCAGCGGTGACACTCTCCAACGCCATTGGCAAATATACAAATACAATCCTCCTGGAGCACGACAGGAGAGATTGCATCAAGCATGGCTCGAGCCCCCATAAATCAAATACTAATTAAATGTTATAAGAATTGTTTATTTAATATTGTTGTAAGAATTGTGTATTTAAAATATAGATAGTTATTATTTTATGCTAATTCTGGGTCTGAATTTGCGACACAATATTTTTTGACTCCTTGAACAACACGTTCAACGAATAGTTCCTGGTATTCTCTCTCCTCACTTTATTGCATCTAGCGCAAATCGCGGATACTATAAAAACGGCTGACTAATCGCCGATTGCGGAAATTTGTTTCTAAATTTCTGATATATCGTCTCGGTCCACGATTGAAATTATAATTTAACACGAGAGCAGAAATGTAATACATCACGCTCGCGGCGGTTCTCTCACGAAACATTCACGTCAAAGAAGGAAGAGACAATTTTAAGAAAACGAAGGAGCTCACTTTATTATTTACAGTAACTCAAGAACTCTAATAAGAACGCTTTTTTTAATAGTATCGGAATTTACCACAGCTCAAACTCGCGCGCCGCGCCGCCAACTCTTCCCACACAGCTCTTAGCAACCGCTTGACGACTGCGTCGGCAAGGAACGATCTTCTCATCAAAAATCAATACGAGGGCAGCGCCGAGCGGAACACCGCTCGATTGTAACAATATTATCTACGAAAACAATCTTTTTAAGAGAAATAATTTGTAATAACGAGGAAAATAAAGAGAATTTACATGAGTAGCGAGTGTTACTGCAAGTTTTTCGCATATTCCTACCAGCATTTCTCGTTAGTTTCAACTCTTTAGGCGGACTGAATCCCGAATTTTTTCTTTGTTGCACGAAGAAGTACAACACGGATTATACTCGCCTTCGTTACTTACCGCTTCTTCAGGCAGTGCCCTCTCTCGCTACTTCTGATCACTCGCTCTAATTATCCCTTTGCTATGGGCTTTAAGGCACGTGATATGATTAAATTATTCGGATGTCATCTCACAACTCGGCCTTTCCTGACTAATTGTCCGATCTCGGATACAGCCATCAAATTAAAAATGGAGGAATGCAATGGATTATAATAAATTCTTAAAGCTAGTTACTTATTCTTCATTTTTATGACTATCACTAATTATTCATATTATTCCACAGCGATTTGACTATGCCATATCAGTCTAATATTGATGGCTTTCCAGGTTCCTTCATAGGAACGTCGCATTGATTGGGAATTCTCTACGTCTCTAACGTCTCTAACATATCTGTCATTTTTAAAAACCTTGATTATCTCGTAGGATCCTTTAAATTTTAAAATGAGTTTCTTTGGCGCTCTAGGGGTATTATCGAAATTTCATATTTCTATGTAATCACCTTCTTTGTACCGACATGGTTCTTTTCAGCGTTTTCAGTTTATAACTGTGATAATAACTTTCAGTATTGGTCGTCTTTTTGGAGAAATAAAAGACTGAGTGATACTTCATGTCTTCCTTCTTTTGCATAAGTGCAGCACCAAAACTATATTAAACTAGCGTCTGTGTAGAGCTCCGTTTTATCATAAAAGCTGTATATACTGAGTACAGGTGCCTCTAGCCATTTCTGTTTCAGGGTTTGAAGTGTTTCTAATTGCTCTTTCTCAAATTTAAATTCAGCGTTTTTGCGAAGCACTTTATGAAACGGTTTTGCAATGATGGAGAAGCCCTCAATAAACTTTCGAAAATATGAAATCATCCCAAGGAAACATTTCAGGATTCTCACGTTTTGTAGAATTGGATATTTTTCTATAGTCTCGACTCCTAATCTATTCGAGTGGACTCTATTCTCGGAAATGCAGTAGCCCAAGAATTCTATTTCTATATATACAAATTTGCATTTGTCGATCCGGAGCTCCAACATATTTTCAATCAGACACTTAAAAAATTGTTTCAAGCCCTTAAGATAATGCTCCAAAGTAACAGTTGTAATCAATACATCATTCATATACACTGTATCACTAGTTCTAATTAATACTGCTAATGCTTCATTTACAAATCTCTGAAACTTTACTGATCCTACTTTGAATCGAAAAAGTATATTCAAAAACTCCAAAAAGCGTCGTAAACGCGGTACGCTTAACCGATTCAGCAATTCGGATATAAAACCACCCTTCAAATCAAAAGTACTGAAATACTTCTTAAGCGCGTCAATTTGGTCTTCAATAATCGAGAGAGGATAATTATCGTGGCGTAAAACTTTATTTAGTACGCAATAATCAACGCAGAGTCGATATTCACGTTCTTTTCCTTTTACTTAAAATAATAGGAGAGATAGTTTCGGATTTACTAGGCTGAATTATTGGTGTACAAAAAAGTTCTGAGCATTTTTTTGTAAAATTCAATCTTTATTCAAAAACAAACAAAAAAATATTAATCAGCGAAATATTCCCCGTTTGCATCAATGACCTTTTGCCATCTTTCGGGTAGCTTGCGAATTCCTTGATGATAGAAGCTCATCGGCTTCGAAGCGATAAAGTCATCAATGCATTTTCGTATCTCTTCAAATCTCACGAAATGTATATCAGCCAAATGATGCTGCAGCGACCGGAATAGGTAGTAATCAGGAGGCGCCATGTCTGTGCTATACGCCGCGTGCGGGAGAAGTTCCCAGCCTAACGCAAAGATATGATCCTGAGTCGCTTTCGCAACATGTGGTCGAGCATTGTCATGAAGCAAGATCACTTTACAACGTCCTTGGCCAGTAAATGGCCTCTTTTCTCCTAATGCATCGCTCAAATTGGTCAATTGTTGTTGGTAGCGATTTGACGTGATTGTTTCACCCGGTTGTAACAACTCGTAATACAACACACCTTTCCAATCCCACCAAATACAGAGCAAAACCTTCTTGGCGTGGATATTGGGTTTTGGCGTCGATGTCGAAGGTTGATCAGGGTCAACCCATTTTTACGTTTAGGGTTATCATAAAGAATCCACTTTTCATCGCCTGTAATGACTTTGTGTAGAAAATTTTTTTTCCGGAACTTTGAAAGCAAAGTGAGTGCAGTGTCACGCCGACGATTTTTGTTGTCTTCGGACAATTCATGCGGAACCCATCTGCCTTCCTTCTGAACCTTTCCCATCGTATGTAAACGTACGGAAATGGTTTGCTGCGTAACGTCAAACTGTTCTGCAAGCTCCTTTTCAGTTTGCACAGAATTTATATCCAGCAGTGCTTGCAATTCGTCCGTTTTAATCTTTTGAGGGCGTCCAGCACGCGGTTCATCTTCAAGACTGAAATCTCCTTGGCGAAATTTTTGATACCATCTTTTATATGTAGTATGACTTAGCGTTCTTTCCATATGCAGCACAAATCATTGCAGTGGCTTCAGTAGCATTTTTCTTCAGATGAAACGCGAAGTGGATGGAAAATCGAATATGCTCTTTTGTTATTGCTTTTGTTATCGTGAACACTACTAATTTTTTAGGTTATGTGCATCAAACGCCAAACCGTATGGCATTTTAGAAGGCCAAATGTCAACGCTTTAAAATCGCAAAAGGGCGGGAAGATATATAAAATTTAAATTGTTATTTCGGTTGTATGAAATCTAAAGCTCAGAACTATTTTGTACACCTAATATTTTTTATCGTAAGGAACTTATTTAGTATTCATCTTAACTCCTCTTTTTTCGTAACAGGTAATCAACGTGGATTAAAATGGTTTTTCATACGTCAAATTTAGTTTCAATTCCATGTCGACTTTCAGATCCTTCGGTCTTTCGGGTTCAACGTACTCAGACTTAAAAAGTTCTCAATTGTATTTCATGTAATGCCTCAGTGTTAATCTTAAGAGAATCTGATATTGCATCGTGCGGATTACTAATATCTACGTTCAAAATGTCATCTAGCTTGAACTTCTGGTTTTCTCAAACCTAGATCGAATTTGTTTAATACATCACGACCTAATATTACTGAACTTATCATAGTTGCATCCGGAACGACTAGCACTGTCAAATTATTTTTCGTTTCGTTATCAAGTGTAATATTCAAACGCGTGTGTCCGATTACACGCAATGGAAAGTGATTAATGCTAAAATAATTCTCTGAGAACTTATAAAATGGCTCTATAATCCTTTTCGGAATGAGGCTTTCCTTTATAAAACTAATCTTATTACCTGTATTCATTAATGTATTTAATTTTATGTGAAAATTAATGTCTGAACGGCTTATTTCAAAATTGACGTCTCTGAAAAACATTTCCTTTTCCTCTGTGTCAGCTGAGAGGGAGCACACTTGATTCTTCGCCTCATAGACAACTGTAACTTGCGTCGATGAGGTAGCTGGACAGTCTTTGAATATGTAGCCCATCTCATCACATTTAAAACAGGAACCTCTTCGCGCTTGGGTTGTTTGCACTCAGCAGATGTCCTAACTTATTACAATCGTAGCAGCGAGAACTCTTGAGTTCTCCGTTGCCGTTTTTAGTCTGCTTTTCCTCTTTCTTTTTTCTGTCCTTTTGAGAATCAATCGGTTTGGCATCTTGTTTGCCATCCCGTCGTAAGTCGCGTTTCGGAATATTTCTGACTGTGGGTCGCAACGACACCTTCTCGAACTACTCTCAACATATCCTCCTTTTTTTGAAACTCCTTCATTCTTGCCAAATCTTGTAGATGTTTACTCGAAATGCCATCGAAGTAATCGACCATTTTTTCTTCTTTGATCAAAATTATTTTATCGTGAAAATAATCTACAAAACTCTCTTTCCATTCTCTCATCTTGAATTCTTTCCTCAATGCCACATATATTGGACGATGGTCATACATTTTTCTGAAGTCATCCATTATTTGGTCGAGACATTCATGACAATTGTGTTCTCTGCTTGAAACCAATCTTTCACTTTTCCTTTTAATTTGTTGCCAATGAGCAATCTAGCACAATCGTTGTCAAGGTGATAAGCTATATACAGACTAACCTGTTGTTCCCATTTTCTGAACGTACGGGCGAAAAATTCCAACTTTCTAACATAGCGCTGATGCTTTCTTTTCTGTGAGCGCTCTCCGCTGGCGGGTGCACATTTCTTCGGAGCTGTTCATTTTCTCGTCTGGCTATTTCCAGCTCTCTTCTCAGAAGCTCGAATCTCTCGTCGTTTAAGTTCAAGCATATAACGATACCGACTCACTAATTCTTCAATATCTGGATCGTTGTCTCTTTCTTCATTACCATCTCCTGCTACTGCTCTGTTTTCGCCCGAAATAGTCTCATCTGGAACAGTTCCTGAAATTCCGATACGTACAATTTCTTCCAGCCACCTACCACTTGGATCGTCCTGATTTAAACGCATAAAGTCTTTCTTTATTCTTATTAGTCAGTCGGCAAATCGCGTTTCTCTAATTCGGCTTTCAATTGAACCATTAAAAGTTTGTTCGGATCCATCACTGCTCACGTGTCTTTTTACACTATACTACGACGTATACAATTTTAACCGGCACTCACGGCGAGACAGTATACTCAACGAATTATAGTTCGTTCTTCCGCAGCAATCCGTCACATTAAGTTATTCGGATGTCATCTCGCAATAAAGAGAGCGAAAGGAAAAGAGAAGATGATGATAAATATATTATATGAGAACATTGCGGCGGCGAACGTGGGCCCTCCCTCGTTCTGCGCGCGCCCTGTCATGGACTACGCCTCGGACTACAGTAACTATAATAGACCGATTCTAAATTACTATGTGTTAGTGCGTATACATATATGATACGTTCGCGTGCGCGCACGCGCGCGCGCGTGTGTGTGTCCTGGGAAGGGGGATGAAGTCACGGAAGCAAGGGCCCACAAGGAGGGGGAACTATCTGTCTCTCTCTCTCCCCTCAGCCTTTCTCTCCCTCTACGTTAATCAAACTGCATTGTACCACTATCATACTACTATCGAACGACTATCAACAATTATTAAACTACTATCAACGTCAATTAATTATCAACTATTATAAACTATTATCAACTATTTTGAACGTCAATCGAAATTACATTCTGCCATATATACAAAATATACGATTCAGGCGGGCTATTTTAAATTATATTCATCTGATTATTTGATAATAATAATGATAATAGTTAATATCAATTATTAATTTTATATCAATATTTATATCAATTATTGTTATAATAATAATAATAATAATAATAATAATAATAATAATAATAATAATAATATCATAAGGAATGATGGAGAAGGGAAAAAATAATTTAATAAATTAATATATTTTCTTCAGTATTTACTTTTATACTTTATTAAAAAATTTTAAATTTGAAAGAATGATATTTTTTCAATATATACTACTGATCTTAATTACAGGAAAGGAAAAAGAAATAAAAAAAACATATTAATATTTATGTATTTTTATTTTCCAAATCTCACAATTCTTTCTAAAAAAAGAAATAAAAAAAATATATTATAATAATATTTATATTAGTATTTTTATTTTTCAAATCTCGCAATTCTTTCTGTCGTTACGACTACCAGTTAAATATTTTAAATACATTCTGTAATGCACATGCGATGTTTCGAATGTTTTTTACATCGTAAAGTATTATTAATCTAGTGTTACGTCCGTGTTCTCGTCAGGAGGAGGAGAACTCGGGTGGACGCACGGAACCTCTCCTTTTCTCGCGGAACGACGTCGTGATGCCGATCCGCGAGTCGAACGCGCGTTGAGAGGGGGCAGGGATCGGGTCAGCGTCAGCGGCGCTATTACCCTTACCTGCGCCCGCGCTATTCGGTGGTCCGTTTTAGGTCAGAGAACCGAATCTCTTTGACCAGGGATGGACCTAGTGCGATCTTCAGGGAGCCGGGAACGGCGCGGGGTCAGGTTTAGGAGAAAAAAAAACTGTTTACTACCGAATTTTGATCAATTAATTTTAATAAGAAATAATAAACGTGAACTACAATCTTCTGTTCGTATACATAAAAGGTTAAAGTATTGACAAAAGGTTAAAGTATTAACAAAAGAAATCTTGTACATACAAATATAAAAAAAAACGACCGCGGGGAAGGAAAATCTCTTATATTCCCAATTTCTCAAGTTGGGATAAGAAATTGGTGATAGCGAACGGGTCTATCGGATCGGGTTGCAGGTGTGGAGGAGGATTGGGGTGCGCGCTGCGGAATGCTTTAATCGGGACGAGGTAAGGGAGAGGATCGCGGGAAATGTACATTGGGACAGTATCGGTTATGGCATGCTTGGATATTTGGTCCCAGAATTGTTGGTCGGGTTTAAATTTCCTTGGGATGAAAAAGGTGCCGGGAGGTGGATGGGCGGGAGAGCGGGGGAATTGACGGACGAGGTGGAAAAACTTCTCCACGTCAAAATCTTCCGGAGTGCACTGCCTCTCGAATTCGGCTGCGGAACGGAGGGCGGAGGCGTATTCGTGGAGCGATATATTGGCGAGTCCCGGCTCTACTTCTAGTAACCGCTCCGCGAGCTCTTCGGCGTGGCATTCGCGACGAATCCGTTTATTTGCCTTCTCGCGGCGGTGTCGCAATGCCCATTTCGTTGGTCCATTACGATTGGCATTTGTTTGGTTCACTATACAAATGAAGGTCAAATATGAGAGAAGTTGAGGAATCGAAATAAGGCAGCTTCACCGAATCAATCGGCGGCTTGCCCGGTTGGAATGTTATGGAATCGGAGGAGGCAGCTTCACCGAGTTAATCGGCGGCTTGCCTGGTTAGAAGGTCGTGGAAATGATTGTGAAGTTAGGGAAGGCAGCTTCACCGAGTTAATCGGCGGCTTGCCCTTTGGGAATGTTGGGGTGGGTTTAAGATAGATAAATTTTTGAGGAATAAATAAATAAGATGTCGCGAACCAAACTGCCAGTAAACACGCGGGAAAAATTGATAAGGTTGGACTTACTTTTTGCTGTAGCGGCCGGTAGCGGTGGTCGGGGAATACAATTGCCCAGGCTGGATCACTGAATTATTCGAGAGTAAAGTCGCGCACAGATTCTAACTGTTACGGAAGGTGTCGACCTCGAGTGTATCAGGAAGAAGAGAGCGATCCGCTCCGAGTCGCGGTTTTTGAAGGGTTCCGGAGGGGTGGGAATATCTAAGGGCGTGATGGATTTCCGTGTTGGCTTGTCAAATGATAATTTAGGAAAATTATGAATATAGAGGAAGGAGGGGAGCGGTGTCCTATGATTTGTGGTCGTTTTTCGATTTCCAGATTTCCCAGCGAATGATAGAATTAGTTTTTAGATAGTTAGAATTTATTAATAAAAATTCTCCCGCTAGTTCACACTCTTAATCGCTCATTGGTGTGCCAGCCAACGGCCACTAATCAGTTCTTCTTGATTGGTGCTTTTTTGTGTTTCCCCACCAATGTGGGGAGTGTCATCCCCGAACGATCCAACGCGCTTCTTATCCGTTAGGAATTTGCTTTTGTTAATAAAAATTTTTTTATTGGTAAGTCGTAAACTTGTCGGCGCCGACAAAGCTGTTTACCAAGGATTTTTTTGATAATGAGACATATCTCGGGAGAACGATTGTTTATTTAGAGTTTCTTTTTTTTTTGTTTGATCGGGTTATTTTTGTTTGATCGTTCGAAGTGCCCGTTTATAGATTAGCAGCCGTTAAATTTTCCTTCCCGAAAGAGAAGAATTCGTGAAGTCCCCCGGACGTAACACTAGAGTATTCAAAGATTCAATATCTTCGTAATCCACATCCAAGATCTCGATGATTGTGTTATTCCTCGTACTGTCGTCGATATCTTTCAATCATTCTCGTTTTTCATATCTCTTAACTTATATGAGAGCCTCATAGTCATTCTCTTCCATACCAAACACAGCTGTTGTAATCAGACGTTTCGCCATGCTGTACGGGACTATCCCGTCTTTCCATTGCAATCCATGGTGATATGCAACCAATCAAGAACCGCCAACCAGACTTTTCGGACTTTGTAATGAATTCCAAGTGAATTCCATGGTACGGGATGCGAAAATGTAATGTGTAAGAACAAACTCCTTCCTCAATACCGCCACTTCCACTATCACTACTATTACCACTACCGACAAATCTTTTCTCAATAATGAATCCTTGCAGGTTTACAAATGTTGGCACGACTATGACGAGCAATTTTTCGAGACTGCATCTTATAGCAAAAGATTTCAGTTTTTATCCTCTCTTATATACCAGCGCTGTAATTTATGTCATCTTGAGCATTACATTGGACAGTGGATTATATTAAATCACGCGATCATGTACGAGACAATAGGCGGTAATATTCGCTAGTACATTCGCTTTGAATTCAAATTCTAATCGCACATCTGACACTTTTGATGGACTCATTTTGTCGCGAACAGTCAATGATTGCACAACAAAAATGCTTGGAATAGTTGTGTAGCGTTTCGCGCTACGGCTTATCAATTTGATAATAAGATGTACGAAAGCGTAAATACATAAATGTATGTCATATAAGATAGCATATCTATGTTTGTCTAGATTCAGATCATCATACGGATAAAATTCTGAGTTTAGATAAAGTTTTACGTTGGTTAAGTTACAGTGGTCGAACTAATATTTATATGCATTCATGTTATTTTTTCTGTTAATCTGCAGAACAAAGAAAACGTATCGTGGTTTTTCTAGCTGAGTCGAATCTTGATTGCCCAGGAATGTTTCGTCATGTTCGGCAATAAAAGGTATTCATACAGATCCCATGAATGGAAACTCATATTCAAATATCGTCCATTTTCCAAGATCTAACATGGATAGTTTATTGATTTTGTTCAACATAACGTAAGGCATTCGCCATGTACTTTGAATAATTCAAGTTTCGATTCCATCGTAAAATTTCACACAAGGCAATTGTTATCATTGCGCGCTCGTATCAAAATTAATTCGTAACGAGCGTTAATCCACCTATTTATAATCTTCACAAAAGCCAAGCAATATGTTGAGCGGTACACAAAAATTAAAGTATCCATCAGATGTCGTTACACTTTTCGCGCTAGAATCAGTCAGGACAATTTCGGCATACCACAGAGGTGTAAAGTTGTCAAGTGATGCATACTTTGATGCATAGTTCTTTAGAAGACTGGTGACTTCAACTTCTATTGCGATCAATCTCTACACCATTGAGTTCATATCGAATTTCATCAAACATGAACGCTATACAATTAATTCTAAGCTTTGGCGAATTTTCATTCTTATCATTCGATTTCTGTCGTCAATTTTCTTTCAATGTAGAGAAAACTTTCGGAGGGCAACACGTACAAATCTTGCTGTTGTGAGTATTCTTATTTCACCATTATATCCAAATGTCGTATTAATATAGAATAAGGATAGAGATTGTATGTGTGAGTCCATCTTGACAATGCGATCGTCAAAGATCGGTTGACCTCCAATATTCAAGATATTTATATTCAAGATAGCCATTTCAGATATCTCGCACGATAAATC
Source organism: Pogonomyrmex barbatus (assembly GCF_055798465.1). NCBI lineage: Eukaryota > Metazoa > Arthropoda > Insecta > Hymenoptera > Formicidae > Pogonomyrmex > Pogonomyrmex barbatus. Next base: position 1,155,711 of record NW_028297138.1, read on the forward strand.
CCAATGATTTAAAAAATTCAACGTTTGATGCGGTGAGTTTTTTCTTTTTACAGAGCGATCGAATATTCTTGATCATTTCTTCATTAAAAATTGTGTCTCTTGTTTGTTTCACCTGTTCGTTCAACACAAGCATCTCACGTTATCGTTGTCGTTTTCATACATGCAGTCTAACGGTAATCTCCTCTCCACGAAATCAAGCAATCGACTGTCTTGATCCACAACGCGAATCGTCAAATCCGTAATGCTTCGTACGATGATTGGCAGGTAAATGATCTGCGACCTTTCCAATATTTTATATCTTGGCGAAAACTCATGTATCGTGCATACTCTTGTCGTTACTGTACCGCAGTTACATTGCATCGATGCGAATGATATTTACGTTCATGATATTTATCGTTTCATCCGATTCGTGCCACTGTTGCTGCTCCAATATATGACTCGATGAAAATCCCAACAGCGATCCAATGTTATCAGGTTTGGTGAAATTTATTCGATAAGTGTATTTGATCTCGTTCTTCATCATATTGTTGTTGTATGAATCATCAGCGGGTACTCGTCATCATCATTTTTGAAATGTATCTTCTTTCTCGCAACAACATCATCAAGAGAATTTAAAATTGCACGTCTCAAATACTTGTCAATGTCACGCACTTCGTATGATCCTTCGGGAATGACAGTTTTTTTATTGTCTTTGTCAAACTAAAATTTATTATTTGATGAATTTACATTAGGTATCATATAGTAAGTTTCAAAGTCTGTCAGGCCGAGCTCGTAATCATTATTCAAATCTATGGTTGGAAAGTAACTTGCCACAAGACTACTCTTGCCTGTCAACGTCAGTGACATGTCTTGAATGAATAATGAATTTAAATAGTGCAATGTCAATCTTTAAATTGGGTATCAATCGTTCGTAAAAATTGTAAACACAGTTGCTCACAATTGCTTTAATCGTAACGTTGATAAGGCATGCAATTGTACACGATTTGTGTCACATCTAGATATTGCATCAATTCCCTCGGTGGTCGAAGATTACCAAAGCTATCGAAATATATAGCACGATTTTCTCTCTTCGCATATGCCACTCAATGAGTACCAGATCTTTCAGCATTATTCAAATTCATGATACCGCTCTCATTTCTATATATTCCTCCTATTGATAATGCAGTACGCATGGAAACACCTCTAAAAATATGGAATGCGTATATGTTTCGCCAGTTGTTACAGTTGTATATTGGTAGTTACATCTTTGGGCATTTTTACTGTTTCTTCGATGTTTTTTTTCTTTTTGAGATTCCTTTTCCACGCCTGTAAGGAGCCAGATAAAGTCCATGACCTTCCATAGCGCGATTATAGCGTTTTAATTCTTCCAGCTGACATTTTGTGGCTTTGTTATCATTCACAGCTTTTGCGATTCCCTCTGCTCCATCAACCAATGAAGCGAGAGCTTCCAGTAATGGTAGGATTGGCAAGATACTGTCGCGTTTTGCTCCGGAAATATTCGTTTGTTCGGTGTCCTTTTCACATTTGTTGACTTCTTTTTTATCTTTTTCTGCTTTCAAACCCATACCTATTTTCGTCTTAGCTTTCATAGCAGCCCAAACAACTCTCCTCGCCCAAGCAGCTCTCTCTCCGGGAATCAAATCTCTTGCAGTAATGCGTTTTCGTGCTTTTGCAGCGTGTATTGTTGGCAACGTGTCATTTAGCGAGATCGTTGTTATAGGCGTCGAATAGGCCATATCATGTTCGCGACACGCCGCATCCAATTAATGCCTCGATCACCTCTAGCCAATCGCTTTTCTAGTTGCGTTCCTGAACCGCAAAACTGATATCCTGGGATATGCAATTCAAAAGGAAGTGCATTTATCATGTGATTTAATAAGCCACAACCCATACGCTTCGCTGACATTCGCCACAATTCTTTATCAGTGATGCCGGTCCGTCGATATGAGTTCATCATTATGAGAAGGTAAATTATAGTGTTTTGATATCGACGATATTGTTGTTTCCGAATCAGCTTTTATATGCTCGAGTAACTTGTTCCACAATTGATCGATGTAATTATAAAATTCTCGTAACAGAACAACTTTCGGTATATATTTTTAATGTTCGGCGGTTAAATTGTGTATGTCATAGCTATTCGATGAGAAACATTTTTTACGACTGAGCTGTTTTGCTCTACGCGCCTTTATAAATAGGCCAACCCCCCTCGACATCATCTGTTTATATTGTTTTATCATTGTAGAGAAAAAATGCGGCTCATGCGGCAGTCGCAAACTATTAAAGTGGCGAATTTAGACGACAAGATACAGTTAATGTCTGAGAAGAGGATACGCAAGCATGGAAATATGCTACAGATTTCTATACGCGGTATCATTTATGGTTCATCAATGTGGTAAGACAAACGTGTTGCTAAGCTTGCTAGAAAGTCCGCATAGTGTACATTTCGAAAACGTGTACTTGAAAGTGCTGCAACAACCGAAATATTAATAATTGGAGAATTTACTGACGCCGATAAAAGGAATTGGTTATTTCACATTCTCCCATAATAACGACGTCGTTCCACCGAATGAGGCGCTTCAGAATTCTATTTTTATCTTTGATGATGTGGCATGCGACAAGCAAGACGTTATAAGAGAATATTTTGCAATGGGCCGGCACGCCGATGTCGATTGCTTCTATCTCTGTCAAACATATGCAAAGATACCGAAGCATCTTATATGTGACAACGCGAATCTGTTAATTCTATTCAAACAGGATGGTACCAACCTGAAACATGTATTTAACGATCACGAAACACTGACATGTCGTATTCTGTGAATTGTGTTGTACTTGTTGGCAGTAAAAGTATGGATTCCTAGTAATAGACAAGGACAGTGCATTTATAGATGGACGATATAGAAAAGGATTTAATGACTTTGCGATATTGTGACATGGTTAGTCGTTGTCGATACATCAAGGATAGGTCGATACATTTAGATAACGTTTTTCCAAGATGAACAACAGCAACATGGATCATGAGAGGATTGTGAAGCAGATTGCGAAAACGAATGATTCGATTCGCAAAAAATACTGTACTTTAAAAACTAGTAAAATAGAGGAAGACATAGCATTAAGTCCCAAATAAAAACGGAGGGTGTGCGTCACGGCAGGGTTCGACCACGAACCAGTCGTGAAAATTCGTAATTATTTTGCGAAAAATATCACTTCAGCCAGGAATCGAACCTGGGAGAAACATTTTAAACCCATCATCGAACCTCTGAAACAGAGCGTCGAACGCACCGAGGAGTCTCAGCCGATTAAGAAAGAAGCTAATGTTGCGAAAGGTATCAGTATTAAGAAAGAAGCCAATGCTGTAAAGAATATCATTAAGAAAAAACGTGAATATAGCGATAATGATGATGATGATGCATACTGACTGGATGGCAGAAATTAATGTCACAGCCAAAAAAGCAATGTACGAAACAATTGAACAACATGTCAGGTTTACTAACGCTCAGTTCTATAGAATCATCAATAGAATTATCAATAGTATCACCGATAAAACCGTCGAAAGAACTATCGAAAATACCATTATTCATATCGAAGGAAAAAGTTCTTGAAATAAAAGACGACAGTGAATCGTCGCTCGAAACTTCCGTCAGACAGACTCTGCAAACGCAACAAGGTCGAGAGGCTACTTAGTCAGTTGGAACCATTGGGGCAAAAGTACAAAGTACTCTCTTCGATGATAACGGAAAAAATGAAATTCGCATATACGGTATCTATCTCGACAAAAATGGTACGATGTTCAGCGACAAAGATGACTCCATAATCATAGACAATGTGAGATATAATGATACACAATTTTTAAGAGATTTCCCGATAATGCAGTTTTTACCGAGAATGACTATTAAACATATAAGAATATACTGTTAACAATATACTGTTAACAACGAATGCTCATAGATGTGACCACAGCGTCCATAATCCTATCATGGATAATAGGGAATACAAGTACAAGTATATCATCGGTCCGCTTGTATCTGTATATAAAGCTGGTGCTAAAAAAAAAGATGCAGGCGTGGGCAATATACCATTCAGCGTAAGATTAACTGATAACATGATCGATTACATTCATTGAGACGATCCCAACGAACTAGTGGATCGCCTTCGATTCCTCGATGCTTCTCGTCGAGCGGACAACGCTCATAATAACGAGATTCTATCGATAATCGAGGAACTTCGTGAAGCTTATTATAAATTAAACCGCACGATATGAGTTATTTAGTCAACATGGAAATGCCGATCAACAAGAATATCGCTCGAAAAAAGTGGGGCGGAACCATACTACCAATGAATTAGTCAGAAATTTTGTGCGTGATAACGCTCTTTGCATGATTGCCATCGACTTTGATGCAAAGTCATGCAAGATTCGACGTGTAGCTCTGCCAGTAGATAATGACGATGTTGGCAACAAACAATACAGCAAAGCAGCAAAGCATGCAAATTTTGAAAGACCGACAGGATGAAATCGAGAAGAAGATTGCGGAACTCCAAAATAATGTGACTACTATTGCAGGCTAAAATGAGTTTCAACAAATGATGATTACTCTTCTCGTTGAGAGTACGTACAAGTAAATAAATACGTATAATACACTTTGCGTCATTTGCGTATCGTACACTATAATCAAACATGTCTGAGAAGAAGAAAAGCTCCGAGAAGCGACGGTAGAGGAATTGCATGCTCCGGCGAGAAGAAATTTTCCACGAAGACACGTGATCGTTTACAGATGACTTGTAGCAGGCGGATGCAGTTGAGATGCGTCCTTATACACGATTCAACAAAGGTTACCACTTTCTCATCGTCATTGACATGCAAGTATGCGTGGACCATACCGTTCAAAACCAAGAGTGGAGATGAAATGGCTCGAGCAATCGCAAAGATAATTCGAATGATGGAAGATGTCCGAAAAATTTGCAAACTGACATGCGAAAAGAATTTTATAACGCAAATGTGCAGAAATTCTTGAAGAAATATAACATTAATCATTATTCTACCTATTCCATGAAGGTGTCGGTGATCGAACGATTTTATGCGTACATTGAAGAACGACACGGAAGCAATTTATGCTCAACGGAAACTATAAATGGATCGATTTGTTGCCGCGTCTCGTGTCAGAGTACAACGCACGAAAACATCGAACTATCGATATGCGACCCATTTACTCCTGCGATCGCTGACAAGTTCTTAACCACTGTATATAGTCGAGTAAATATTGCTGCTCCTGCGCGATTCAAAGTGGGCGACTCGATACGCGTTAGTAAATTCAAGACAACCTTTGAGAAAGGTTACACATCAAATTGGACTACGGAGATATTTAAAATCATCAAAGTGCCGAAAACTAATCCCGTGACGTATTTACTGGAAAATTATAAGGGAAAACCTGTTGCTGGAGGATTTTACGAGTACGAGTTGCATCGCCACTAATTCTAACGCCACTAACGTATATCTAACGCCACTAACGTATATCCTAACGTATATCTTAGTAGAAAAAGTACTGCAAAAAGGGGGATAAGATTTATGTAAAATGGTTGGGATTTGACAATTCACACAATTCTTGGATACACGAGGATAATGCATTATAAAAGAAATAAAAAAATACATTTAGTATAACATATTACAAAAATATTTTATTACAAAATTTATACTAATGTATTATAAAAATAATTTATTATAACATATCTTATTACGAAATATTTTATTACAAAAATTTATACTTTAAATTACTATTAAAAATATGATTAAAAAAATATATAAAATAAGTTTTTTATTTATAATAGTATTTTATGATGTCCCCATGGCAGCGTGTCGATAGAATTGTGTACAATATGTCGTTTATCATCGTACGGACTTAGAGCAATTTTCGTTTCAGATACAATGTACATTTCGTGAAATTTCGATCTTATGCAAGACTGCTGTCGTGTCATTTCAATTTTATCTCGCAGGCATCGCATGTAATCATCGACCTGGCTACGATATTACTTTTAATATATTTTTATAATTACCTTTAATTTTTTTACTGTCTGTATCTTTCTTACTGTCGACGCGCAAGACGTCTTTGCTCTAAGTCCAACGAAATCGGTCATGATTGCACCATTGTTTTCATCTTTCATTAAATCTGATATTTTTTTATTGGAATACCATACGCATTATCGACCGCGTAATTGCTTGTATCGAATCTATTGATATCTCATTTCATAATTTCGTATACATCATCGCATTCAATGTGATAGATAAGACTATCAGTGTCAGTGTACACTTTACATTTCTCAACGGCGTCATGTATTCGTAATGAAATTCGTATAAACATGTCTTGGATATATCGAGGATGCACACCTACATAGATTGGTTTGTTGAATATCACCTTTGCACATTTCTATCGCTACAGATTCTCCGAAAAGACGCTTCGACTGTGGAAGTTTGATTTCGCGATCATTGTCTCAGCGTTAAATCTTCCTTCATTTAATGATAAGCCGCACATCGACATGATTGCGCACATTCTCCATGATTTTGCCGAAAACTGCGTTATTCATTAATTTGTATAAATTTTTCTTCAAAATCATTCTTGGCTCGAGGTCTGAAATTTGTATTGAGCTGAATATAATCACGAAGCCATGGATTGTGCAAACTGTAATACGCGATGAATCTTTGTTACACGATGACGAGTATACTGCTACAGGTTGTGATAATGTATGACATGACATGAACATTTCTTATCATATAACGTTGCGAGGATCTTAGTCTGTCGTTTGTCGGGCGGTTTATCGCGCATCGAACAATAGGTTAGTATGTGCATCGTGAAGATTTGTGGATACTTCAAGTTCACCTCGAAAATGTAATCTGTCGTAGAATCTAGCGCGATATTCGTAATGTTAAAATTTACATCATCGACCCATCAAATATGTGTAAGGCATTGACACATTGCCCAACCATACAAGTTGTTTACATCAAAGTACATCAGGTACGATGATCGTTTCGAGGGATCGTACGATTGCATGTATTTGTTGTTGGCCTGCGCGTATCTGTTGGAACATTGACTAAGACCTCCACGTATACCGTGGATTCGATGAACATGACCATGTCGGTGAGAAGTCTATAATTCGCGAAAGTTCTCAAAAATATCAGCCAACAATAAGACATCAGTTTTAAGATACAGGTCGTTAGTCATCGAGCGCATAGAGAATCGCTGCCACATGTTGAGCGTGCACGTAATCGCTTTCGGACACGGTGTTCGCCCATTAACGAACTGTAGAATGATTCTCGCGACGGTAACTCGATTTCCTCCAACTTTTCGACGCAATCACGTGTACTTATATGGAAAGATGCCTTTTTGTGTCAATAAATTGAAATTTCCTGTAGATAAATTATAATATTCGCGCTGCATTATTCGTAGCTTATCTTTGCTAAGAAAAGATACCAATTTGTCAAGACTGCTACTGAGAAATTTATATGAGTCAATAAATCGCAATTTTATCGATCATCTTCAATGCTTTTAATATTTTTTGTAAAAGCAATGTATTTTTCTTTCGTTATTGGAAGCAGGTAGCTGTAGCTATTTCTTTAATGATAAAATGTGCATCATAGCCGGATAAATTATGGAAAACTATGGGAATGCAATGTAAATCTTTGTAATTTAAATTACAATTTAAATGCGCGGGACCTTTGAATCGACACTGTCAAATGACAGTGAATAATCGTGTATTCGCGTGTCGCTTAGCGCAAACGGTTTTTCGCATATGTGACAATGCGTGGCGCTATTAAACTTTTTCCAGTCGTCTTGCATGAAATCTGCCATGGGTACGTTAGACAAGATAGATTTTACATTATATGCTAAACTAATCTCTTCGGTGAAACCATGCAATGCAATCCTTATCGCGACAAAATCGATACATTGATAACGATTCGTCGTACAAACAGTGTATGTAATATCCTATACTAAACATATGATGATGCTGATATATGTAATTCGTTCTTTCTTGGAGCCTCCTCCTCCTGCTCTTCTTTCTCATCTTCCTCCTTCTCCTCCTCCTCCTCCTTCGCTTCCTTCTTCTCTAAGATGCATTCCACGTCGGCGTAAACAATAAACCGCATTCGTTCCTTCCTATAATAATTTTTGAAATTTGTCATCGTCGCTCGTTAATATCTCAACAATCTGCAATGTGAGCCTTCAACTTTTCATTTGAACTGAAGTAATGCAAACATCTGCAAAAAAAAAATTAATTATAATTTCATTTAATTTATTACTTTTATAAAAAAAGATTTTCATTATTTTGAAAATGTATATATATCGATCGCAAAAGAATTTCATTATTTTGAAAATGTATACATATCGATCGCAAATGTATACATATCGATCGCAAAAGAATTTTTTATACTCTTTTTTGTTGAGTTGAGAGCTCATGAGACGAGACAGATTTTTTATTCATACGAAATGCCGCTCGTTGTCATCGTCCTGCAAGTATAACAAATTTATGTGTTTGTCCATTTTTCGGTCAATGAGCCGTATCGGAAGAATCAAGAGTTTTTTCTCCTTCTCGATACAATATATTGTCGCACTCGCCGCGGGTTCACTCGCATCACTCTCACACAAGGAAAGGAAAAGACGGTTAGAAAAGAAACACTTTATTATGCACTAAGCACGGGAGCGATAACAAGAGCTTTTCACAGTTTAATAAGAATTCGACACAGCTCAAACTCGCGCGCCGCACCGACGACTCTCTCACCAAAAACAACGCTTGACAACCGCTTGACGACCGCGTTGGCAAGGAACGATTTTCAGAAGAAGGTTAGAAATGTATGAGAGTAGCGTCGAGCGGAACATCGCTCGGTCGTAACAATAAGTTAACTAAGATATCGTTAAGGTTCTCAAACTTTTTTATTTGGTTTAAAATCAACTTAATGTCTTTAAGATTCAACACCGTTGAGTATGGAGGATACTCGATCTGTATTTGTTTTTGCGAAATGTAGAGCGGCCACTGATCACACGAAACATGCATTGTTCATATATTGCACATTAACCGCACATAAATCTTAATTTCTCATGGTAGTTCGATGTTGCATCCCACATGCATGGGATTATGCTTGTTGACATTTACAATCAAATTTAATATACGCGACAAAACCCACTCGCATTCCTGAAATTCCTCAAGCGATGCCAAGATACTTCAATGATGTGTAATTGATACTCTTGTAAATCAGAGCACTGATATAGTTCACAGTTTCTCGTAGCGATACTTTTATTGGCGCGTTTTTCACCCGCGACAAATTCACTGTTAAATATAGCATTTATCTTGATATTCACATGCTTGTGCATGACACTTTGTACACGCTCGAGTACAATTTCTCATGCATCCTCGAGAAACTGATGAGGTTCAATGTGCTTGGAATTGATTACCGCACCTGTCAGTATACGACTTTCGAAAGCCATATCTATCCCACACCAGTCCTTGAAGTCCTGCACTATATCCGGGGCCTGTATGCACGAATCTTCCGTGCACCGAATCTTTCAACTTTCGAATCGCGCGATACGTGCGATTACCGAGTGTCTCAAATCGATTGATAATCGCGGATGTTTAATTCGACTATGTCCATTCAGCGATTCAATAAACTCATCACATCGTTGTTCCCACATGTTAAATTCTTCCGACATATTCAATCGAATGGATTGCTCTATCAAATCACATTCCGTTTGCTCCATATTATGTTCTCTTTTACAGTCACTAAATATTCTGAGAAATATTGTTTTTATATTCTTGGTATATGTCTTTCACAGAAGTTCACTTTGTGCAAATAGGACACATATTACATGGTATTATTTGAAATAATGGGTGTCGGCATTCCGAACAATATTTACCACTGATGAATGCATATTGACAAGTGATTTTCGAACGGCGCAAAGACTTGGAAATATTTCACTAATTTGTACGACGCACTGTGAGCAATACTTTTTACTAACGAGGATTTCTTCAGTGTAATAAAAATATTGCACACATTTTTTTCGAATCATTCAGAGCATTAACTTCAGCCTGCTTTAAGTCTCGGTATATTTTTTCAATCTCTTCATCTATCATATTCTATATATGTCACTTTCATAATACGAATCATTCGTAAGAACGTGACCAAAATCTTCTTTAACTATCATTTCATCCTCTTACTGCACTATATCTTCTAGTTCTACTTTTCATGAGGGACAATGTATATTTTCATGTATCTCTCGGAACTTCCAACTTTACTAGTGATAGTGGTGTATCTCAGTCTTCTCATTTTATATACTACTATGAGGGCTACTACATGTTTTAAGGTATGTTTAAGGTATGTTTTGAAAAAATGTGTATTTGATAATGGGTCTCATCTCAGCCGTTGTAAAAATGAATAGATTCCATGTTTTGAAAGATAACATTGGAACAGATATCAGTGGCGCATTATTTTCCCGGAAAATCTTTTTACATTTATTAAATTTTTAACAGATAATTGCATATCTTCTTATGTGATTCATAGGATTCTAATGGTACTCTACACTAAAAATTAGCATATCCATTAAGATAAATAAATTCCTGTTTTGAAAAAAATAACATTGAAATCGATACATTTGATATCGATAGCACATTGTTTTCATAGAAAAAATAAAAGGAATATAATATATAAAGAACTCTAGATAATGTTACTATAGCATTCGTTGAGTTCTAACATGTTATATTAGTCGCATATTATTCGCTTTGTGGAAAAAACGAATAGCTCTTATTACTACAAAATTTCAAGAAAAATGTGTGAGAATATGAAGTATTACGTTCCAATTCAGTAAGATAAAGCGTACAATCAACGGTAAGTTTTAGTCTCCATAAAAAAATCTCAAGACAATTTCCTATAGTTCATTTATATGTAATCTTTTTTCTTACAGTACGTCTTCTCAAAATTCATCGCCCCGTTATACAGCTTTTATTTTGGGGAGAAAATTCGTATTGACATCCACAGCATATAAATATTTGGATATTGAAATCAATGTGGGACCAAGGTTCTATGTGAAATTGATTCTTGGCGATAATCGAAGCAATCAGATAATATTGCCTCATGTAACATAGAAGATATTCATTGAAAGACGCGCGGATATCGGGCAACTCGTATAATCGACTGCGGTTTTATCATTAACAATTCACGATTTGGTTATAGAACTCATTAAAATGTATAAAACTAGTATTGTAAAACTGACATTGCGCGATACTTGCTTGTACATGAAGCCATCAACCGTACTATTTTTATTTGAATTGGAATATTGGATCGAACATGCATATATCTGGTTATGTCAAAATATACATGGCATAAATGAAAAATTTAAACAATTTGTAAACTTTTTACGTCAAAATTGTATCATCGATAAATGCGATGTGGTGCAAGTTTTGTGGCGCAAGATTTATGATAAAAATTTACTTATAGAGTGCGAATTAATATCTTACACAATTAATATCTTACACTATAAATAATGTACACTATGCACTAAATGAGAAATAAAATGTGTATATTAAAAAATACATTCTTCGAATTTAAAATTTTTTAATAAAATATAAAAACAAATATTGAAGAAATATATTAATTTATTAATATATTAATTACTTTTTCCCTTTTTAATCATTCCCTTCTCCACCATTATTATTATTATTATTCCCTATATTATTCCCTATATTATTATTATTATTGTTGTTGTTGTTGTTGTTGTTGTTGTTGTTGTTGTTGTTGTTGTTATTATTGTTATATTGATATTATCAATATTATTATCAAATAATAAAAATCGGATGAATATAATCCAAAATAATCCGCCTGAATCATATATTTCTGTATTTATTGAAGGCGAACCCTTACCTCCTCCTGCAGACTGACAATATTAAATAACAATAATGTTATTATCCAAACAATTTCAAAATTAAAAAAAAATCTTCGAAAAAGAGAGCCCACTTAAAAGAACTGTAACTGGGAAAGTGGGAGAGCATGCAACGATAAAATGGGAAGGAGAGGCCCTACCTGTAATCAGGTGCGGTAAGTATACATGTGAAAGAGATAGCAAACATGCTGGGCAGCGGCGGGCAGGGACGAACCACGACAGACCCATATCCTCTCAATGCGCATCAAGAGTAGTTGATAATAATTTGATTGATGTTGATAGTAATTTAACAGTGGTTGATAGTCGTTCGATAATAATAATGGTAAAACGCAGTTTGATTGACGTTCAAAGTGATTGATAATAGTTTGATTGACATTGATAGTAGTCAGGAGACACGGTAGTGTCTCGGGTGTCAAGTCAACCAAACGCTACTGTGTGACTTTATGTGAATCGGCGAGATGCGAGCACCCAAAATTGTCGGATCTCAATAACCGATAAACTGATTAATTTCTAAGTAGGCTCAATCAGTAGCTTGAGTTCGACTTGTATAATAAAAGTATTTTTATTTTTCTGCTATGTGCCCTACGAGCGGAGATATTTCTACGCAAATTCCGATTTAAAAATTTTTACTTTAAGAAACGTCATCGTCGTCATCGTCTCCCATGTACAGTTTCAATTTCTGTCGCGAGAGGCGCTGATTCGCTGGTTCGTTTAGTCTTACAATGACCCTAATTATCGATCCGATTTATCCACAGGATCAACTATTGCACTGACAGTTTACACTGTTCACGTATATTTTCTTTACATCTTTGTACAGACTGAACTAATCTATTAATACTGTTACGTCCGTGTTCTGGACGAAAGATAATATCTCTCGTCAGGAGGAGGAGAACTCGGGTGGACGCACGGAACCTCTCCTTTTCTCGCGGAACGACGTCGTGATGCCGATCCGCGAGTCGAACGCGCGTTAAGGGGGGCAGGGATCGAGTCAGCGTCGGCGACGTTATTACCCTTGCCTGCGCCCGCGCTATCGGCGGTCCGTTTTAGGTCAGAGAACCGAATCTCTTTGACCAGGGATGGACCTAGTGCGATCCTCAGGGAGCCGGGAACGGCGCGGGGTCAAGTTTAGGAGAGAAAAAAATTGTTTACTACCGAATTTTGATCAATTAATTTAATAATAAATAATAAAAATGAGTTACAATTTTCTGTTCGAGTACATAAAATAAAGGTTGAGGTATTGGTAACAAAGAGATGTCTTATACATAAAAAATATAAAAAAAAAAATAATCGCGGGCAAGGAAAATCTGGACTTATATTCCCAATTGTTCTAATTGGGGCAAAAAGTTGGTGATCGCGAACATGTCTATTGGATCGGGTTGCAGGTGTGGAGGAGGATTAGGGTGCGCGGTGCGGAATGCCTTGATTGGGACGAGATAGGGAAGAGGATCACGGGAAATATACATAGGGACGGTATCGGTTATTTCGTGTCTGGAGATTTGGTCCCAAAATTGTTTGTCGGGTTTAAATTTTCTTGGGATGAAGAAGGTGCCAGGAGGTGGATGGGCGGGAGAGCGAGGAAATTGACGGACGAGGTGAAAAAACTTCTCCACGTCGAAATTTTCCGGAGTACACTGGTTCTCGAATTCGGCCGCGGAGCGGAGGGCGGAGGCGTATTGATGCAGCGAGATGTTGGCTAGTCCCGGCTCTACTTCTATTAAGCGCTCCGCGAGTTCTTCGGCGTGGCAGGTTTCGCGACGAATCCGCTTATTTGCTTTCTCGCGACGGTGTCGCAATGCCCGTTTCGTTCGTCCGTTCCGAATGGCATTTGTTTGGTTCACTATATAAATGAGAGTCAGATAAGAGAGAAATTGAGGAATCGAAATAAGGCAGCTTCACCGAATCAATCGGCGGCTTGCCCGGTTTGGAATGTTGTGGAATCGGAGGAGGCAGCTTCACCGAGTTAATCGGCGGCTTGCCCGGTTAGAAGGTTGTGGAAATGAATATTGTGAAATCAGGGAAGGCAGCTTCACCGAGTTAATCGGCGGTTTGCCAATTTGGAATGTTGGGGGGTTTTTAAGATAAATAAGTAGAGAGAAATAAGTAAATAAGAGGTCGCGAACCAAACTGCCAGTTACTGCGGGGAAAAAATGATAAGCTTGGACTTACTTTTGTTGTAGCGGCCGGTGGCGATGGTCGGGGAATGCAATAGCCCAGGCTGGATCGTTGAATTGCTCGAAAATAATAAAGTCGCGCACAGATTCTAACTGTAATAATTTCGGTGTCGACCACGAATGTAGCAGGAAGAAGAGAGCGATCCGCTCCGAGTCGCGGTTTTTAAAGGGTTCCGGAGGGGTGGGAATATCTGAGGGCGTGATGGATTTCCGTGTTGGCTTGTCAAATGATAGTTTAGGAAAATTGTGAATATAGAGGAAGGAGGGGAGCGGTGTTCTGTGAATTGTGGTCGTGTTTCCTTTTCCAGATTTCCCAGCGAATGATAGAATTAGTTTTTAGATAGATAGAATTATTAATAAAAATTCTCCCGCTAGTTCATACTCTTAATCGCTCATTGGTGTGCCAGCCAACGGTCACTAATCAGTTCTTCTTGACTGGTGCTTTTTGTGTTTCCCCACCAATGTGGGGAGTGTCATCCCCGAACGATCCAACGCGTTTCCTATCCGTTAGGGATTTGCTTTCGTAAATATTAATTTTTATTGGTGAGTCATAAACCTGTTGGCGTCGACGAGCCGGTTTACCAAGTGTTTTTTTTTTGATAATGAGACATATCTCGGGAGAAAGATTGTTTATTTAGAGTTTTTTTTTTGATTGATCGGGTTATTTTTTGTTTGATCGTTCGAAGTGCTCTGTTTATGGATTAGCAGCCGTTAAATTTTTCCTTCCCGAAAGAGAAGAATTCGTGAAGTCCCCCGGACGTAACAATACATTCAATCGATAACATATTCAATTTATTGAATATTGATTGAAATATATTCAAGAAATTGATTAAATTTTACACTGTTCATGTATATCTTTGTACTAAATTAATTTATTTACGCATTCATTCGATTACATATTCAATTGATAATATCATGAAATAAGCTGCATAGCTGCAAGCTACGGAAGACATATAAATATATTTATCTTAATATTTTATATAATTATAATAAATAAATTTATATAATTATAATAATATAAAATGAAAATATTAAGTTTAATCATTTCTAATTTCTAAGAATTTCTAATTTCTAAGAAAGAAAGATGAGTGACGAGGTCAATCAGATTTTTATTAACGACACAACTGAAATCATGAATCTGATAGCGAAAATTAAAAAATTGAAAGAAGAGCTGTATAAAAAAATAAATCGCTTCTCAGAACATCCAAAGGATTCGTTTCAGCCGGAACCATCACCGCAACCATCTGGGCCACCACAGTCGCAGCCGCCGATGCCACAGCCGCCGATGTCGCAGCCCCCGATGTCGCAGTCGCCGATGTCGCAGCCGCCGATGCCGTAGCCAGATACAAAAATATATAAATAAAACATTAATATATATAACACCTATGACACTACAATCTTCTCTTTCATGATTATTATTTAATATTATATTAATATTAAATAATAATATAATTATTTTTAATTTAATTAATATTTTTAATAATATTATTTAATAAATATTACATCTAATAAATATTACACGACGCTGGCAGAAAAATCGGCACGCACGCGGCGGACGAGGAGGACGTGACGGGCGTGGAGAACGTGGCGGGCGTGGAACAAGCAGAAGACACTTTACAAAATATACATTTATAAATTATTAATTATTTATTGTATTCTTTTGTGTTGTTTCAATAAAAATCTTATAATTAAATCCCGCAAATTTTTTATTAAAAAATGCGGAATCTGGAATTCGATAAAGACCTTTAATTAATAATCAGTCAATCAGAATCGTGACATAAAAAGCAGAAATTGTAGTTATTGATACATTAACCAATTTTATATGAAACATATTGTAAAAAGAAATCTTGGAAAATACCTTTGAAAATTCTTTGAATCTAGAAATCTTTGTATTGAATTAATTTATTAACGCATTCAATCGATAACATATTCAATTGATAATATCAATAGATAATATGTTTTATGCACTAACCTCTACGATACAAAATCTTGTGGAGTCGATAATACAGCAATATAAAAAATGATTTTTTACACGCACTCGCATAGTATAAAAAAAGTTAATGTATCTTTAATTACAGTCTGGCTAATATGTTAACTGGTTAATGTATCTCTAACGTCTCTGTTCTTTATTCACGATTCTGATTGACTGATTATTAAAAAAAATCTCTATTGAATTCAAGATTCTGCATTTTTTATAAAAAATGTGCGGGATTTAATTACAAGGTTTTTATTGAAAAAATAATAAAAGAACACATTAACATTAATCAATACAACAACATCAACATAAAAGAATACATTAAATAACTAATAATTTATAAATGTATATTTTGTATATTGTCTTCTGCGTTTTCCACGCCCGCCACGTCCTTCTCGTCCGCCGACGCATGCCGACTTTTCTGCCAGCGTCGTGCTGTAATATTTATATTATTAAATAATATTATTAAAAATATTAATTAAATTAAATAATAATTATATAAATAATAATAATTATATTATTATTTAATATTAATGTAATATTAAATAATA
Organism: Pogonomyrmex barbatus; assembly: GCF_055798465.1. Lineage (NCBI taxonomy): Eukaryota > Metazoa > Arthropoda > Insecta > Hymenoptera > Formicidae > Pogonomyrmex > Pogonomyrmex barbatus. Next base: position 1,172,320 of record NW_028297138.1, read on the forward strand.
TTAATCATGTAAGAGAAGATTGTAATGTCTTATATACATTGTAGGTGTTATATATTAATATTTTACTTACTTTTTTTTGTTTCTGGCTGCGACATCGGCGACTGCGTCTCTGGCGGCCCTGAGAGTTGCGGTGATGATGATCCCAGCTGAGACGATGGACTCTTTGGAGATTCTGAGGGCCGATTTACATTTTTATTTAACTCTTCTTTTAATTTTTTTATTTCTGCCTTCAGAGCCACTATTTCCATTGTATCATTAACGTCGATCTGACTGAACTCGTCACTCATCTCTCTGAAAAAATATTTCACATAAATTAGATATGATTAAAAATTCATATTTTTATTTTATATTTTTTTAATTATATAAATTTATTTATTATAATTATATAAAATTTTAGGATGAATATACTTACATGTCTTCTTCCGTAGCCATATTGCAGCATATTTCATGATTCGCGGTTTTATTATTTACATGATTGGTAAACCATTTTGTTAATGGGACCTCTAGTATCTCTTTTTTTATACTATGCGAGTGCGTGTGATAAATCATTTTTTTATATTGCTATGTTGCTGTATTGCTCGACTCCGCAAGATTTTGTATCGTAGGGCTCAGTGCATAAATATTATCTATTGATATTATCAAATATATTATTAAATGTGTTATGCATGTTAGACTGCATGTATCAAGATTAGTTCAGTACAAAATATAAAGAAGATATACATGAATAAAATAAACTATCAGTGCAATTCTTTCTGTGTTTTTGAAAATAACATACGTGCTCTCTAAAATACGTGAAAAGTATGCTACGTAAGTAAACTGTTAGTGTAAATCTTTCAATGATTTTGAAAGAAATATACGTACTGTACTATATATACTATATAAACAACACACAGATATGTAACATGTTATACGAAGTAGCATATACAATTTTAAAAAAAATAAATTGTATATTTAACATTTAATGTAATAGTATATTTATCATTTAATGTTTCTAGAATTTGAACTTGAAATTTTTATATTTACTTCGAACCTGAATTATTTGTAGGATTCCGATAATTTATGACAAATATTCTTTCTCTATCAGATAAAAAGTTTTCCACATGTATACATTTTTCAGATATGATGCGTTATATACAATTTCACATAATTATTTATTTATATAACGTATCATGTATGGAATGTGGAATATTCTCATCAGGAGACACGGTAGTGTCTCGGGTGTCAAGTCAACTTTATGCGAGTCGTCGAGGTTCGAGCATCTGAAATTATCGAATCTCAATAACGGCTATATTGATCAAGTTCTAAATAGGCTTGATCGATAGCTTGAGTCCGACTTGCATAATAAAAGTATTTTTATTTTTCTGCTACGTGCCCTACAAGCAGAGATATTGCTACACAAAGTCCGATTTGGAAATTTTTACTTTAAGAAACGTCATTATCGTCGCCTTTGTACGGCTACAACGTCTGTCACGAGATGTCATTATTAATCTTATCGACCCAGCGGATTATCAGACTGAAGTCAGGGTTATTGTAGAATCTAGCGAATCAATGTTCGCTGGATCCTGCAGTGACCCTGATTTATCGGCCTGATTTATCCGCTGGGTCGATAAAATTGATTGATGTAAACACGGTAGTGTTTTTGGTTAGACCTCTCGGGTATCAATATAATAATAAATACGCGTATATTAAAATTAAAAAGGAAACATTAGCAGTATTAATAAATATTGCATACTACTATTATTCTTTTTCTGCACGTCCGAATGGTGGCCAACGATGTTGACGTTCGCGGCGAGTTTGACAATTTGTAATAATTTCGGAGTGTAACTCATGTTTGTGTCTATATTTTGCAGGTAAGTTCTATTTTTCATTTTATTAGAGAACAAAGATATTATTCTTTTATTCAATCTTATCTACATACTCTTATTATGTCACTCTAAAAAAAAAAATATATATATATATATATATATATATATATATATATATATATATATATACATTATAAAAATTATCTTTTTTTTTAAAAAAAAGTAAAAAAAGGGTGTCAAGTATAGTGGATATTGCCAATTCAAATAATTGTGTAAAATTTATATAAAAGATTTGATATCAATAATTGGCGCCAAGTTATAGTCTTACAAACATGAAGCTACAAGTCCATTTTAGTCAAATTATATATTTCAATCGTATAAAAGATTTGATAAATCACTGTTTTAAAAAAATAAAACTCAAGTAGTAGTTTCTTTAATTTAAAAATAATAAAAACCAAATTATATGTATATCTTTCTATCTATTAAAAACTTCTTTTTCTAACCCAAGTGGTAGTAATTATTTAGCTTTAAAATATTTTTATATCACAAAATTGCTTTACTCAATTTACGTTTTTATTACAAAGAATTATAAAGTAACAGTATAAAATAAATAATAAAATTTTATTTAAATAAAAAAAATTTTTATGTAAAAACACTTGGCGCTGCTCATACCTCTAAAAAGAATATGAATAAAATGTGTGTGTGTGTGTGTGTGTGTGTGTGTGTGGTGTGTGTGTGGTGTGTGTGTGTGTGTGTGGTGTGTGTGTGTGTGTGTGTGTGTGTGTGTGTGTGTGTGTGTGTGTGTATGTGTGTGTGTGTGTATGTATGTGTGTGTGTGTGGTGTGTGTGTGTGTGTGTGTGTGTGTGTGTGTGTAAAAACTGTTGACTTTTGACATTTGTTTATGTATTTCATTAAGAGTTTATTCTATCAATAAAACTTAATCGATAAATAAATTGATAAATCGCATTTGAGAATTAATTCTATTCTTTATAATTCTTGACTGTTATACAGTTTGCTTATTATGTAAAATACATACAGTTATACAGTTATACAGTTTGCTTATGTATAAAAATGTATGTGTATCATAGGATATTTATCTTTGAAATATTAATTATTAAGTTTTATTTTGCAATATTATAGGATCCTTTTTAAAAAATTAAAACAAAGTTGTGTTTTAATTGTGTGTTTTATTTGAAACATCTTTTCTTTCAAAGTAAGAAGAGAAGTTGTCGATAGGAGTCTAGTCTTTATATTATGCAAATGCAGTATTACAATATTATTGCATTTATTTATTATCAGACAACAATTATTAAATTGCGATAAACTGGATGTATTAAATTTACTTGCACATTAATATGAACATGGAATGAACAATTTGGATACCTATGAAATACGGAAATCTTTAGGAGAGAATTTTTCAGTTGCTATTAAATAAGACCCATTCGATTTTCTTATAGCTCTCCGTATAAAATACGATTACATAAAAAATTTAGTAGAGCATCAAGTTATTGCAAATTATCGATGCAATTCATGTGGTAATACAAAAGTTATTATTAAGACTAACACTATTCTTTCAATTTCTATTAATAATATGAAAAAGAAAAGTTTTAATCTTAATGATTTACTAAAAATTACATTTTCATCAAATTGGTATCAATTGTTTGACAAATCATGTGAACGTTGTGGAAGAAATGATATATTATTTAAAATTTTATCAAAGGAAATCCTTATTATCTATTTAATATTATTTTCTTTACAAGACGGAGAATTAGTAAAAATATCACATAAATTCAATTTGTGTACAATGCCCAAAACTAAAAACTAGTAACAAGCATATAAGGTTATAAATGCAATTTTTCATCATGGAATTTGTATCAAAAAGGATCATAATACGAATATGTGTAGAGACGGAACATCCAGCACTTGGATTGAAATTGATGCGCAAGTTATAAAAAAGCAATGGCCTGAAGGTGCTAAAGATATTTATATATTATTTTTACAAAAAATTTTTACATGTATATTAAGTTAGGCAATATATTAAATGTATTTATATTTAACAAAAATATTGTTTATATAAAGAAAATGTCAATTAAATTTGTTATATAAAAGATGTTAAGCATAGGCGTGCTTCTCAAACATGAAAAGATGCTTAACACTACAAAATGCATGATATCATTAAAAAAATTACTTTTTTAAAAAAAGGTAAAAAAAGGATGTCAAATAAAGGACCGCACTTGAAAAAAAAAACTGTTGTACCAAGTTAAAAATAATGTAACTGACAATATCTTTATTTTAAAAAAATAGAACCTAAGTGGTACGTATATCTGTTTGTTCATTGGAGAGTCTTTTTATTGTCATACTTAACTCAATTCCAGTTGTGATCAAATTAAAAAATAAAATCTAAGTGCTAGTATCTTTGTGATGATCTTTGTATTTTCATTGAAGAGTCTTCCTATTCTAAGTGATAGTAGCTTTAATTCTTTAAAAAAAAATTGGTTTCCACATTGCTAACTTAAGGGATCACACCACCTTGACGGGCCCAAATTTTGAGGATCTTTCGTGTGAAAATGAATAAAGTTAATAATAATTCGCTTTTTGCTCTTTATTATATATATTTTAAAGTCTATGAAAACCTTTTTTTTTTAATGGCGCTCAAAAATCTATAAATATAGCACCAAAGTTGAAAGATCGCGCTGTACTAACGGACAAGTAGCAGCTGCAAATTTTGAGCTAGAAGAAAAAAAATTTTTTTGAAAACTACATTAAATTTGCCAGGGAAGTACGTAGGGAATTTTCGAAATTTTGATTTTTGTGAAAATAGTGAAGACTTTTCGAAAAACGTTCGATTTTAATGAAGAAAAATCGTGACTTTTTTATTTATAAAAATTTTTAATTAATCGAAAAATTCCTACGTATTTTCCTGAGATATGTATTTTTGAAGATATACACCAAATTTCAAGTAAATCGGTTAATATTTATTTGAGTTATGTGCCCGCTAGTTCAGAAAAAAGTCGTTTTGAGAAAAACGCGTTTAAAGTTTTAAGTAATCTTTTTTCGTGTATAAAAACCGTAAATTTAAATTTACCTCTAATCTGCTATTCCTGCTCCATACAATTGTCTTTCAAGAAGAGAATTTTCTTCATCCTCTTCTTTTTTGACAATTTCAACGTAGATTGAGCCTCTTTTGCCATTTCCGTCAACGAGCGCTCCGATCGTTGTATGCGTTGCTTCCTCAAGAAGTTGTATGCGTTGCTTCCTCAAGAAGTTATAAGTTAATGCGCCCTTTTATTTGATACCCTTTTTTTATCTTTTTTTTTAAATAAACGTTGATAGTCGTTTGATAGTAATATGATAGTGATACAACACAGTTCGATCAACGTTCAATATGACGTCGTCTGCTTTTTTCACGTAATCATTGATTAACATTGATAGTAGTTTAATAATAATTGATAATCGTTCGTTAGTAATATGATAGTGGTACAACGCAGTTCGTTCGACGTAGAGGGAGAGAGAACGCAGAGAGGGAGACTCCCCCTCCTCCGTGAGCACTTCCTCCCGTGACGTCATCCTTCTTCCCAAAGCGCGCGCGCACGCACGCACGCACGCACGCACGCACGCACGCACGCACGCACGCACGCACGCACGCACGCACGCACGCACGCACGCACGCACGCACGCACGCACGCACGCACGCACGCACGCACGCACGCACGCACGCACGCACGCACGCACGCACGCACGCACGCACACACACACACACACACACGAACGTATCATATATGTAACTCACTAACACAGTGATTTAGAATCGGCCTATTATATCTACTGACTACGCGCTGCTAGGTCGCCATTTGTTTGTAATTTGTTTATCCATTTGTTTATAACTTCTATTATCTTCGTAATTCGTTTATAGTTGTCGGTGCTTTTGTTCTTTTATCTATCCCCCTCCATCGGGCACATTTCAAAGGATTGATCCAGCGTTCCCTCTTCCCTCTTCCCCCATGTCCATGAGTGTCTCATCTGCATCCCCTTCGGAGCTCACGGGTTAGAAACCGCCTAGTATATTTACTCATAAACATCACTTATCTTCCGAAACGAAAAAGAACAAGTATGCTACCTCACTTGTTCTTTCGTCCTCTATCTTATTTACTCTCGTTGGACGTTATTATGGAAAAAAAATGTCAAGTATAAAAAAATGTCAATAATAGACGTGTTTTTCGAACATAGAGAGATGGTTAATACAAAATGTCTGATATCATTATAAAACTACCTTTCTACAAAAAGGTAAAAAAAGGTGTCGAGTATAGTAAAAAAAACAAATTAAAAGATAACACTTGTATTATTTTTTATTTAAAAAAAATATAATCTTACAATTAGTGATATGTATCTTTGTATCTCCTGTTGTAGCCCGGATTGGATTAGAAAATTGTATTTAGGGAAAGTCGGATTCGCCGAGCCTTAGGAGTTAGAACTCCGAGCAGTATTGTAGATGGAAGGTTCTTCTGGTCAAATATTATTACTCACTTTTGTTAAGTAGCTGATTTATTGGTACTTCTTGACAATGTTTCGTGTGAATCTCGCTATTACTGATAACGACTGGCCATGACGAAGTATAATAGAACTGCCCTGTTACGTATTGTGACTGCCTGCTCTCGATGATTTAGCGACCGTTTTTATAGTAGTCTAGTAGCGTTTCATCGCATTATAATTCTAAATCGGCCATATATGGTCACAATAGTGCGCTCTCACAAATTCCTCGTTCGCACTTTGCATTGGAATTTGCAGACTTGCTTTTACATACTTGCATTTCCAGCGTTTGCGTAGCACCGTCCGGCTATTCCGAGATTCGAGAATGATCGTGAAGATAAGAAATAATGAAGATATATATATATATATATATATATATATATATATATATATATATGTAAGAAGTAATTCGGTACAACACCCCTCACTCACCGAGAAAGAAAAACGGAGTTTTTCGCATTACAAAATTTTTCGCGAATTATGTTATAATCGTTTAGTTTAAATTTTAAAATCGTGAACTTTTGTTTCTCCAGATGCCTGAACTTATTGTGCAGTTCGCTGTTTTTACTTACATTTTTCGCTTTTTTTTTCTTATAATTATACTTATTATACCTATTACAATTATAATTATTAATATTCCGCTGAAACCAATGGGATAGATAAAATGTGTGTTTTGGAACACATTTGGCTCCATCTAATTGCTTATTTAATTCATTTATTTTTATATTTAATTTTGTTAATTCTAACGGGTCTTTTATTATCGGTCGCAGTTTTTTTTTCTGTGAGCTGTTTTGCATCTTTGATATCTTTCGATATTAACGTTAAATTGTATTCCGGTAAATGTGCTCGTACATAACGGATCGCTATTTGTCGTCGCGTGAGTATCGTTATTTCTGGCGTCGTTAGTTTACAATCGCCATTTAATTTTACTTTATCTATATTTACCATTTATATTACCATTTATTTCTAGTTTTCTTGCTTCCGACTTATCACATTGAATTTCTATTTTTTAGTTTACTTGTGCGGAATATAGCCACGCTTGTGGTTCCGTTAACCATAACGTTAACCATAATGAGGTATCGGAAATTATACGTCCTTGTTCGCAATTCTGGAGCTGTTCGGACACATTTATATAAATTTGCACTTCACATGACGCGTCCATACTTATGTGATAGAGGGGAAAATTTCGTTTGCACATGTAAGTTTGATCGTTTTGCACGCACGTATTTAATTCACGCTCTTCCAATAATATATAATGATGATTTTCTTTATCTACTGCTATTAAGGCGTGATTTATCCGTTTAAATGAAAAGATATTCGCGTGTTCGCGTATCGGGAACAGTATCGGTTTTATTAATTTAAATGTCGGGAAAGCGATTACTGGAAATCATTTAAATGTCTGTTTTATCGTAGTATGCATTTATAATCACATATTTCTGGATAGTACGTCAATTTTCTATACTAATTTTAAATGGAAAGTGTTGTCCTTCCGTTAGCTGTATGTAATTGCGGCTTCTCGCAATTCCCTTATGATATTCTCGAGTGATAATAGGCGGGTTTGCACTGTCTTTTGCTAATGATAGATAATCAATGTTCTCGACATCTTTGATCAGGTCTGTCATTATTGTGTTTAGTATTAGTAAAATTTCAACCTCTCGCTGCGTGTATTGCAATTTCATTCGCGCTGTCACATTTTTTAGCCGATCTTCATTATAACTTAGTTAGTTTCTAATTCATCTATCGTGGCCTATCGTGGCATTGATAATTTTTAACTGGTTTTTTGCAGTTTGTTGTAAGATTTGTTGATTGTTTCGCAATAACTGCATTTGCTCGTCTATATGTAGCGCGTCATCGACATTCATCATACCAAATAATGTTTTGCTCATCGTACCAATCGCATCTAATAATCCTCTTTTGCTGTCAGAAGTTTTATATACTTTGTAAGCGTGCTAATAGTGTTGTTAGTTTCTCGTTGTCCCTATGCAGTAGGATATTTTGGCAAGTAAATTTGACTGGTCCAATAATACTTTTGCATCGCTGGTTCGTCTGTTCTAAGTAATCTTGTAATTGTTGTGCTCGTATTCCTAGAGCGGTAGTATTTAATTTGATAACTAGCTTCCATGTAGTTTGTGCCTGATTCATAAATCCGATTTCTTCGAAATATATCCCAGGATGATGGAAAAAACTTTTTATTTCAAATGGCGTTTTCTCCTGAATTTCTTTAGTGCCTATGATGGCCCATAAAGTTATTCTAGAATTATAATAAGATTTCTTAACAATTTTTGCTGTCGTAGTGGACTGACGCGTATTCTTTTATTCCTCAAGATATAGTTACTCTTATTTCGTTCTTCACTATATCTTTTCTTAGACTCTGGTGTCTATCTTTTGACTTCGGGATATCCTTTTCAAGACAACACCCGTCTTTTTCATTATATTAATTAGTTGTTTCTCGTGGGTTGTTGCTAACGGGTGCTCTTGGCGATGTCTCCTCGCAATGCAAGTTTCGTTTTTTAGTAGTTCGCCCGTGTTTGACGTACGCGAGTTAAATGAGGAAGTCATAGATGATTTTTTTTGAACACAGATATTTTCAATGCAGATACAATTTCCTATGTTTCGGATAGTGCTCAGAGTGCTATCGTTTCTCAGGATTCTGGAGAGGAAAGTATTTGGCGCGAATATTTCATTATGTTTCGTGGGGGTCTTTTTAATTTGACGCGTGACAACTTTGAACGCTGTGATATCCCAATATCATCAAATCTTTTGCCTACGGATTCTCTTATGGGCATCGGTGAAGATTCTAGTGTAATTGAGAGTGTTTTTGATGGTGAAACGGATGATGATGCTCCTCAGTCCGCATGATCATCGGAGTCTTCCCGTTTTACTACTTCTCCCGGGCCCATTGATAGTGATTTTCCGGAGGAGGTGGTTCTTCATGAAGACTTGTTATTCGATTTTCCGGAGAAGGAGGAATTTGAAAATCTTTCCTTTCTTAATTAATTCGGGATTAACCCTTCCACTCAGTTACTTTAGTTTTTTGCTTGTTTCGTAGTGTTTAGCAAGCTTGTTTTTTTTTGTGTGTGTAGTGCGCAAGTTTTATTTTATTCTTAGTGTATAGTTTTGGATATTCTCTGGGCGCTTCCTTGAAACCCTATTTTGGTGAGTTTTCTTATTTCTATTTTTATTTATTAGTTTTAGTTTTCCGCGAATGCTTTCATTCGATTTGCATGCATAGTTATCGTACGGCGGCTCATTTTTATTTTGTAATTTACTTCGGACAATTTGTCGATAATTATGTACGGTCCGATCCATTATGCTTCTAATTTTTTTGAGCGTCTTCGTCTAACTCTCTCATCGTATAATAGAACCTGTTTGCCTATTTGAAATGTTTTCATCCTCGCTTTTCAGTCATAGTAGTGTTTTGATTTTACCTTTTCTTATTTTACACATTTTCTCGCTTGGTTCGTTGCACGGATCTTCTCTCGTAATTCTTGTACGTAATCATAAGAATAAGTCATCTTCGGCAGTTTAGTCAGGGCTGGTAGTTCCGCCCGTAAATTAATTCGAATAGTGTGAATCCTGTCGCAGTGTATGGCGTTGTATTATACGCAAACATTGCGTAGGGTAGCCATTCGTCCCAATCTGTTTGTTTTTCATTTGTGTAATGTCGAAGATATTCTGCCAAAGTGTGAGCGTTCTAATGCTCCATTATTTTCGGAATAGGCTGTAGTTTGAATCTTTTTGATTTTCAACAACTTGCATGTATTTTTAAATATTTCATTCATGAAATTCGTGCCTTGATCAGTTAAAATCTTTTTAGGAATCCCGTATTCGGCAATTATTTTGGTGACAAAGACTTTTGTCACCGTGTTTGCTTCTTGATTCTCTATTGGAATTGCTTTACTAAATTTCGTTAAATTATCTTAAAAAATTAAGATATATTTTTTCCGGCATTCGTAATGGGTAGTGGTCTCACTATATCAAGCGCACATTTTTCGAACGGTTTTTTCGGTGTGTCGATAATGGCAGTTTTGGTTTTTTGGTTTAATTTATTTTGGTTTAATTTATTTTTCTTATTTTGATTTAATTTATCTTGGTTTAATTTATTTTTCTGACAGAGTTCGCATTTATTAATGTAATCTTCCGTCGCGCGTTATATCGTGCCAATTATGTAATAGTTTAATTCGGTTCAGTTTAGTTCGTGCGATTCCTTGATGTCCCCCTATCGACGCATCATGATATTCATAAAGTATTTTTCGCTTCTCTTCTGCAGTGTATTCTCGTTTTATCTCTTCCTCTCTTTCTTTGTCATCGTTTCTCTCTTCGTCGTGTGCGACGCTGTTTAATTGTGAATCAAGAATAATCGGGTTTCTACTTAACGTATTCGCGTTTATATTTCCTTTGCCTGCCTTGTGAATAATTTCGTAATACTCTTCTAACTTGAGTCTCCACTGTATCAATCTAGATCCAGGGTCTGTAACGTTGAACAGCCAAACTAATGGTCGATGATCGGTGATTATTTTAAATTTCGTTCCGTATAAATACGGTCGGAAGTATTTAATTTCCCATACCTATCGCTAGAAGCTCTTTCTCAGTCGTATATTATAATTTCGTTCTGCTTTATTCAATACTCTGCTGGCATAGGCTATTGGGCGATCCTGACCTATCTGTCCTTGTGATAATTATAAATAAATATTGCTCCGATAGCGTAATCAGACGCGTCGGTGGTTACTAAAAATTCCTTAATAAAATCTGGATAATTTAATATTGGTGCCGTAATTAATTTTTCCTTTAATGTCTGGAAAGGATATTGTTGCTCAATACTTCAATTAAATTTTTCCTCTTTTTTTATTAATTTTGTTAGAGATTTGGCAGTTTTCGAAAAAATCTCTTGAATAAATTTTCGGTAATATCCGGCTAGTCCTAAAAATGACTGTATATCTTTCACCTTTTTTGGTATCGGAAATTTTTCTATCGCCTGCAATTTGCGAGGATCAGGTTGTATCCCATTTTCCGTAATAATATGTCCTAGATACGTAATTTCTTTTCTGAGAAATTCGCATTTATCCGGTTGCAACTTGAGATTATGGCTCAATCATTGCATTATTTCAGTTAGTCGTTTATTGTGTTCGTTCAATGTCGCACCGTATATATCGTATATACCGTATATTACTATATTACTATATCAAGATAAACTAGACATCTGAGTCCTTGAATTCTAATTAACACCGAGTTCATTAGCCGTTGAAATATCGCGGGCGCGTTTTTAAGTTCGAACGGCATTCTATTAAATTTGTAGTGTCCATGTAGAAAAAACATGTTTTATGTTCTTCCTCTTGTAGAAAAAACATGTTTTATGTTCTTCCTTCATAGGAATTTGATGATATCCGGATGCGAGGTTTAATGTTAAAAAATACTTTGCATTTCCCAGTTGATCTAGAATCTTGTCTGTTATATTTGGTAGTGGAAAAGAGTCTCCGATTGTTAGATCCGATTGTTTAATTTTCGAAAATCTACTACGATGCGTAGTTTTTGTTTCTCGGATGCATTCACTTTTTTGGGTACTACTAGCAATGGCACAGTCCATTGACTTGTACTGTGATGTATTATTCCGTCATTTAACATTTTTTCAATCTGCCGATTTACTTCTGCCTTATGTTTCTTCGGCAATCTATAAGGTCGCACATTTACAAGCGCGCTATCACTACATGTATTTATTTCATGTGCTATTATTGTAGTGTAAGTCAGTGAATCGTTCTCTGAAATATATCGCAAAAGTCAGAGCATATTTGCATATTTTTAATACCTTTTTTTCTTCGTGATTTAGATGTTCTGTTTGTAGCGATTTTTGTAAGCATTCCTGCCGTGACTGTACAGTACGGCCGTCGCTCTCGTGTAGCGTGAGCATCTCCGCGACGTCATTCACGGTGTCTAATGTTACGCTCGGCATAATTTTAATGATTTCGGTAGTTGTATTAATTATGCTTATTGGATAGATATCAGAATAATCGAGTTCTACCAGATAACTATTAATAAATACTCTTGGTTTAGTTTTTTCAGTTTCACTATTCCAATCTAATTTTATTAGTAATAGCTTGTACAATGGTTTCACTGCGAGGCGTTAGAATATACTTTTGTGAGGATGCAATTTTAAGTTCACAGCTTCCTATTCGCAATATTTGATTTGCATGATCACATTTTGCTCGGTGTTTCTTTAAGAAATCTATACCGAGAATTCCTTCGTGAGCGACCGGGAAGTCATTTTTTACTACATACATGGTGTATCTTATTTCCTTATTTCCGAGGACGATCGTAGCTCGAATTTTATAGAGAGTGTGAATCTTGTGTCCTGTTACGCCAGTGAGGGCTATTTGTTCCTCTCGTACTGGCATATTCCCTTTTAAATTTCCCACTTTAACAAGTGTTAGAGTAGCACCCGTATCCAACAAGAAATTCATTTTTCCTTTTTTCATTTTCTTTATTGACAAGGTTACCAGATCTAGAGTAGCGCTGACTCGTGCCTTGCTGGTTAGCTGAGCTACTTGATCGCTCTCACGCTGCTTGCGTTGTTCTTATCTTTCTGCTTTTCTCCTCTTCTTCTTCGCTACTACTAAATGATAATTCTGCGTCTTCTTTGCACGTTTCGTTTTTTTTTTTGCTCTTACCGTAGTATTTACTTGTCCTCTCGCTTCTCTTGTTTCGGTCGTCTCATCTGTTTTCTTTCTCATCCATTGGGTTTTGACCAGCATTCTTTTTTATCGTGTCCCGCCTTTTTACAATTTACGCAATATTTTTCTATCGCGTTTACGCTGAAGGGTTTTTCGGCTCTAGGTAAAGAAAATCGGTTCATGTATTTACTCGACAATCTCGTCCGATATGTCTGATTTTTCCGCATTTTTGGCATTGCGATAATTTATTTTCGCGAGCGGGTGTACTGTACGTACTGTATTCACTTTTGCACGCCCAAAATTGTTCATTGGTCCTTTAAATTTCTCTTCCGTGTTCGCGCTTGCGATGGCGTCTTGCAGCGTTGTATAATGTTGTGATCGTACTAATAGCTTTATATCGTCCAGCAATTCGAGCTGAAAACTGCATAGAGCCTGCTGCTGTATGGTTTCCAAGATCACTCGTTTACTTTCTATTGTGTTATTTCGACCTTCTATCATAGCTCTATAGCTAGTTTGTCCGTATGCAATCCGAATGCTCTTGCCGATTCTCTGTTTTTTTATTTTAGCGTATTGAATTCTAGTTGCAAGTGTGCAGTTGCAGTGTGTACTTTTCTTGCTAAGATAACAAACTTCTAACTTTCTTTTCAACTGAACAAAGTCGCGTATATATCTCGAGTTTGAAAATCAGTCATAGCTCTGCCTTTTGATTTAGTGCGTAGTATCGCTTCTAGTAGTGTTCCTACCTTCATCGGATTCGTATTCTTCATAGCGTATGAGGCGGCACTCAAGAATTCCGACAGCTTATGAGAAGTTTCATCGAATTCCGGAGTCATATTGCGAGCTTCTTTTAATCGTAGATATCCCGCTACGGTCTCGGGTCGGTTTCGTATATCTTCGAGTGTTCGTCCGTAAGTTATGTCTAACGGTTCGTCATAGGGTTGTATCCTGTGTATTCGTCGTTCATAAGGCACTTGTGTGAGTCAGTCTTCATTATGGTCGAAAACCGTAACTTCTAGTCGACCCATTCGGTCTTGTAGCGTGCGAATTCCTTCTAGCAACACGTCTAATATTGATTCTTTATCATTGTTCGGTTCTGATTGCTCTACCCTGCTGCGCGAAGGACCTGCCGAAGCTCTGAGATATTCTATCTCCGTGTCTACTTCTGCGCGGGTTATTTCTGGTTTCCTAGTTTCCTCGTCACGAGGTGCACGTAATTGTTGTTCCGCCATGTTTCTACGCTCGAAGTTGTGCGGAGTCGTAATTCTTCCGGATCGAAAACGCTATCGTCATAAGATGTTAGCGAGAATCTCTGTTAGCGAACTCTCTCCGTTGTGAATTGTGGCTCTCGTTTCTTTCAGAACGTCTCGTTCTGGGATGCAGTCTATGTTCGTCCATTGGGTCCGATATTAGGTTCTCGTCTATGTCGTTGAACGGAAATACTCGCTCAATAATTATGTGTAAATGGAGCACTGGCTCAGGTGAGCTCTCATCCGAGTGTCGCGCTTCTAAATTTCGACACACGATATCGTGGATATCATGTATAGCTTCTTAGACTACACGCACGAGGGTGACAGGACTTCGCGCTCTTTGTGTTCGCTCGCCGTGTAACTACGATATATTTCTAAGGAGTCGGTTTCTATTTATCTCTCCATCCGACATCGACGCTATCGCTTGCTTATATGATTTTTGATACGATTTTTTCACTTACAATATCGCTGCTAGCTTCATGCTGCTTCGTTGTCGCGTGTTGTTGTCGTAGGTCGTGCCTTCTCCGGTGTCACTGATATACACTCGCTAGCTGCTCTACCTGTCTTTGTCGACTGGTATCGATGTACGTTGAGCGATGCTGGCTTGCTGCTTTGCCGCCGCTGATAATTGCAGGATTGTCCTAGGTCGGCATTCAGCTATTCTTTTCGTATTCTTTTGATTGTAGGCTTGTTATTTTCTGATGGAGCCTTCTCCGTCCGCCTGTTTTCCACAGGTCTTGTAATTTGAAAAAGTTTCTTCTGCCTGCAGCCTTGGAGCTAATATTGCAGGTCTTATGGAAGTTGCCAGAAAAGCTTTTTCTCTTTCTGCTCATTTTATCTGCTAGGCTTACCCTCGATTTCTGCTGGCTCGGTTGGCGATTATCCTTTCAGATGAATGAATCATGGGGATAATGCCGACAATCCCATCGCTGCCACCGAAATGTTGTAGCCCGGATTGGGTTACAAAATTGTATTTAGGGAAAGTCAGGTTTGCCGAGTTTTAGAAGTTAGAACTTCGAGTAGGATCGTAGGTGGAAGATTTTTCTGGTCAAATATTATTATTCACTTTTGTTAAGTAGCTGATTTATTGATACGGCTTCTTGACAATGTTTCGTGTGAATCTCGCTATTACTAATAACGACTGGCCGTAACAAAGTACAACTGCCCTGTTACGTATTGTGATTGTCCGCTCTCGACCGTTTTTATAGTATTCTAGTAGTGTCGCATTTCATCGCATTCTAATTCTAAATCGGACCATATATGGTCAAAACGACGCGCTCTCACAAATTCCTCGTTTGCGTTCTGCTTTGGAATTTGCAGATTTGCTTTTGCATGCTTGCATTTCTGGCGTTTCCGTAGCACCGTTTGGCTATTCCGAGATTCGAGAATGATCGTGAAGATAAGAAATAATGAAGATATATATATAAATAATATGTAAGAAGTAATTCGGACTACAACATCCCATTAAAAAGTTTTTCTCTTCTATTCCAAGTGGTAGGTTTAATCCTACTTAGAAAAAAATTATATTACGAAATTGCCATACCTAATTCAATTTTAGTTATACGTAACAAAATTAAACAATAAAATCTACGTCACAATACATCTACGTATCTTTGTATTTCTATTGAAAATTACCGTACTTAATAACCCAAATGATATTATTTGTATAATCAACAACTGACCCTCCTTAATATAAAAGATTTGATATCAAAAAAGGGACGCCAAATTATCTTATTATCTCGAAAATTAAATGTACAATTGCTTTTAAAAAATGTAAATCAATCAATGATTCGCATCTTTGTATTCCCATTGAAATCTTCTTATTCTAAAACCCAAGTGATAGTAGCTTTAATTCTTTTTCAAAATTATATGATCACTGTATCAGATTTTACTGATATTGATGATATGATAAATAATATAATAAATAGGAATATATACATATAATTACTTTCTTAATAAAATTGCATAACATATATTTCGAAGTTTTCTTAAAAATTCGAAATAATTAAAAATGTATTGTGCTTTTAGCAATGAAAACATTATGAAAACATTATGAAAATATTATGAAAAACTTATTATAGGATTTATCTAAATCGCGTTTATTTAAATATTCAAGATTATTTAATGTAACCTTTTATTGCGATGTAATAAGAAAGCTGAAAGCTTAAATCATTTATTGTAGACTAGGACTAACAGTTTTTGCGCATAGAACGCGGCAAAGTTTGCAGCGCAGCAGAAGTTGCCGTAATAGCCAATCATTAGAAAAGTACTTAAAAAAAGGTAAAGAAAAGATGTCAAATATAGCAGCGCGCTTGAAGTTAAATCTGTTGTACCAAGAAATAAAATCTATCTGGCGACATCTTTTATTTAAAAAAAATAGAATAAGTGATATATACTTTTGTATCTTCATTGAAAAATTCTTCATTGAAAATCTTTTCATTCTAATTCATGTGGTAGTAATTTTAATTCTTTGAAAAAAGTTATGTTATGAAATTGCCTAACTCAACCCTAGTTGTGATCAAATTAAAAAATAAAATCTAAGTGATATCTTTGTAATCTTTATATTTTTATTGAAAAATCTTTCTATTCTAATCCAAGTGGTACTTTAATTTAAAAAAAAATTGTTTCCACATTTACCAATTAAACTCAAATGGTTTCATTTGTATCATCTCAAATGATATCATTTGTATAAAAAATTTGATATCAATTACTGGCGCCAAGTTATAATCCTATTTTTAAAATTATTCTACTAATGCCAAATGATATTTTCTTAAAAGAATAAAACTAAAATCTAAGTATATATATCTCTCCACTCATTTAAATAACATACATTATTTGTATAAAAGATTTGATATTAATAAAGCGTCAAGTTATAATCCCATTTCCTCGACAACTAATAAATATATTATTTAACTAAATTAGCAAATTATGTATCTCGAAATTGTAATGAAATCGAAAAAGATAAGGCAATAAGAATCCAATGCGGTAATTGGTGCGTGACAACTTATTAAAAAAATATAATTTGTATACACAGTATAATTTGTTAACACCGAAGTAAAAATTTGTGATATAAGATCGAATATAAAGGTAATCCGAACGTTTCGGCTCTGTATTGAGCCATTTTCAGCGAGAATAAAATCGAAAAAAAATCGAAAAAAACTCAGAAATTATAAGTTGAAAGATTACATAGCCGTGATTGATTTTATGTCTCTGTGGCAACAATCATTCGTAGACTGGATGTGGTGAGTGCTCATAATGGTTTCCATGCCGGTTAGCATAAAGTCAATCAACAGATTACCCATGTGTGAGCAACTCATTACTTGTAAGAAATTAGAAGTGAGATTTAAATACCATCGATTGACAACTCACCATACAGGCACATATCCAATCATTTGTCAGACACTTAGGAGTCAGATAGCAGTCAGATCGGAAAGCACGGTTCTTTTTTTTTTTATAAGGCGACACAACAGACATAACAGTCCAATTAAAAATATTTAAAAAAAATGACCAAATTAAAAATAACGAACTAAAATACGTGTGGTCATCACGAGTCAAGCTAGTAAAATGACGGAGCAGTAGAAAAACAATTGTAATGATAGATAAATATAAGATGTCAGCCACAAACAAGAACAAATAAACGGTGATAGAAGAAAAATGTTTATAATTTTTGTATGATCGAGATGTAAGCGTAGTGTAAGAATTCTGTATCTTTTTGCAGATTGAGGTTGTTAACTTCACTAAATATTATGCATATTATTTACATCCTATTCTAATCCAAATGATACTAGTTTTAATTCTTTAAAAAAAAATTTGTTTCTACATCAATTCAACTCGAATGATATTATTTGTATAAAAGATTTGATATCAATAACTGACATCAATTTATAAGTTATAGTCCTATAAAGATTGAGTTACCTTATGCAAGTTATACATTTCATTTATATAAATTAAAAGATTTGGAATACAACTACTTTTAAAAATAAAATCCAAGTGATAGCTTTAATTTAATATTTAATAGAGTATCTTTAATTTAAAAATAATAAAATCCAAATGACATATATCATTCTACCTATTTAAGACTCTTCCTTTTCTAACCCAAGTGGTAATAATTATTTAGTTTTTAAATATTATTATATCACAAAATTGTTTTACTCAACCTAAGTTATTATCACAAAGAGTTAAAGGGTAACAGTACAAAATGATAAAATTTTATTTAAATAAAAAATTTTTTATGTAGAAACGCTTGGCGCTGCTCGACCGAGTAAGGAAAATAATGAAAATGAAAAATGTTACGTCCAGACCCCGGAATTATTATTTAAAGATTGAAGGGATGGGGCAAGGAAGGACATACCGAATATCCTCTCGCAGGTGACCGCTCTGGAGCGTGCCTGAGAGTCGAACGCACCGTACAGGTCAGCCGATGCGGGTCAACGTCTTGAAAAAGACGCTATGACTCCGACTGCGTGACGTATGTCCGTCGGTTCGTTAATTTAGGCAAGAGAATTTAATCTCTTTTGCCTGAGATAGGACCATATGCGATCCCCGAGAGCGGGAACGAAAGAGTTATCTTAAGAATGAATAAATTGATTTATTATTAAAGTAAACATTTAATTAATTAATGTGAAACGAACAAAATACAAAATTAAAACACAAATACTTAAACATAAAGAAGAAATGGTACGCATAATGATTACTCGATAGTTAATGGTAACGGTCTTTCGAATGGGCGCATGAGAGTGGAAAAAAATAAAATTGCATGTAAGTGTAGCACGCAGATTACAAAAGTGCGGAGGTTGTCGGGCATGACAGTTCGGGATAAGACTCTACGTTAATTTATTTAAAGCCATGCCCAGTTTTTACAATATAAGTGAATAAAAATAATAGAATAATTTAAATAAACATTTATGTAAGTGTAAAAATGTTAAATCTTAAACACGATAGGCTCAGAAAGGTAAGTGAGGGAGGAGGGGAGCAAGAGGAAACGATTGGTATTTAAGTGATGATGAGTAGATTACAGAGCATATTAATCCATGCGACTTACTACTGCGATGATTACAAAGAAATGTCGTTGCAGGTGGATCGGCTAGAGACAAGCGGGAGTCGGAATCAGCGGTCAGCGGTTGGTTCTCTGCAGGATGCTCCTGGGGTTCCGCAAGGAAGTAGAAAAAGCAAAGGTGTACAAAAAGGAACACTCCCGTTCGAATGTAAATAAAATGATGATTAAAAGAAGTTACTGGTTTATTTTAATTTACCCGATATTAAAGTTTTAATAATTAAATCTTAGCGAGAATCGACAAAGCTAAACCGAGAGTTAAAAGCGAATGCGAATGCGAACGAAGGTGAATGCACACGTATGTCCATAAAAAGGTTTAAGATTGTTCGTGAAAAAACGGATCAAAGCGCGTGAATACTGCCGGTCAAAAAGTAAGTGCAAAGGTGCGTTTCCTGCGGGGAAGATCTTAAAAAGCTGTCGCAGGGATGCGGCTTCGGTTCGAAATTAAGAGTATCTCACGGGTTTTTAACAAATAGGAATTAACGAGTCATTAAGGATGTGAGGGAAGTTAACCTATCATAGTTCTGAATTTTTAGGGAGAATAGTTAGGTAGTCTCTGGTAGGTAGGGTCTGAGTCTCTATTAATATCTTAATATTTGTGGCTGAATGGGTCGAATAGTCGACGGATTAAACAACTGACGCCACGAAGGCGGCTATTCGAGTACGCAACCTGCCATGAGAGAAAACAGGTACCTACTTTGACAATTTATGATTTTCCATCGTCGCCAGTGCACTAAGGGTTTCTTTGCGTTCGACATATGGCTGTCAAGTGTTATTTTAGCTTAGTTACAATTCAATCGGGTTTTATAGTTTATTTGTTAGTTCGAAAAGCAAGCCCTCAACAGTCTGAGGTTCATGTGTTCGGCAGACTGGCGTTCACAGAGCTTGAGCTCGTAAAAATTATTTTAATTTATTATTCAGAATGATTTTTTATGCTGTATCGGAACTCGCCCATTCGCTCTGAAAAGAGAGAAGAACCGTGAAGTCCACCGGATGTAACAAAAAACATATAATAAAATTATCTGAATGTTATAAATAAAGACAAGGTTAATTGTTTAATATTATAATGGTAATAATAACTATAGTAAAGTCTACATTTAAATCTAATTGCTTTTTTTACAACTCATAATGAATGCAATAAGTTAAAATTAAAATCCTACATTTAATTCTAATTCGTACAACCATGTAACTTGATCACATGCAATTTACACTGAACGCAAGAAATTAAAACTAAAATCCTATATTTAATTTTAGTTGCATAATACAAACGCTGATGAATATTTTTACTCTTATTTCTTTTTTTTATGTATTTGAAGATCTGAGCAGCGCCAAGTGTTTCTACATAAAAAATTTTTTATTTAAATAAAATTTTATTATTCTGTACTGTTACTTTTTCTTTGTGATAATAACTTTGTGATAATTATCTTTGTGATAATTCTTTGTGATAATAACTTAGGTTGAGTAAAACAATTTTGTGAAATAATAATATCAATTACAAAATTGCTTTTTAAAAAAAAGGTAAAAAAGGATGTCAAGTAAAGGGACATATGTGCCTTACGAGCGGAGATATTGCTATACAAAGTCCGATTCGTTTTTAAATTTTTACTTTAAGAAACGTCATCATTATTATTTGTGTAAAAGATTTGATATCAATAACTGGCGCCAAGTTATAATCTTATAATTTTAATTGCATTAAACTGCAAGTCCACTTTAGCCAAATTTTTCCATGCAAGCGCTACATAAAAGCGATGCATATAGCGACGTTTTCAGGTTATTTCTGAAAAATGCGATTTTGTAAAATAACTTTATTATATATGGTTGAATTTGGTATAAAATTCCCTTTAATTTTTATTCTTAGGAAAAATTACGTAAAATAATAAGGGGAGTGGGGGTAATTTTAAAAATATTAAATTTTTGAAAAATCTAAATACACATTTATAAAATACATAAGAAATAATACAAGTTTTGTTTGAAACATTTTTTTATATATCTCATGATTGATAATTGATGAAAATCAAAAATATAGGTTAGCCTTTGAGGGGTTGTTTTACCCCTGAAAACTGCGATTGGGCACCTATAAAAAAATACGTCTCTTAGATTTTTGTATTTAATAACATTTCAAGGAGAATCAAATCGGTTCCGGATAGTTGTGACAGGCCCTTTGTTAGATTATATTTTTTGAGAATAAAAAATATTATCAAAAATATTACCATTATCTTTTAATTTGATTTTTTCCCACTATACTTAAGACTCTTTTTTTTACTTTTTTATAAAAAGATAATTTTATAGTGATATCAGATGTTTTATAGTATTAACCATTTTTGTGCTCGAAAAGCGCGTCTATAATTGACATCTTTTATACTTGATATTTTTTTTTTTTCTATAATACGCACGATAACAAACAGGATAGAGGACGAAACAGCGAACGAGATAGCATGCTTGCTCTTTTTCCACGTCCGATTGGCGGTCGACGATGTCATTGAGTTTTGCAGCGAATTGACAATTAGTGATAGTTTGTTTCGGAGTGATGTTTGTGTGCCATAATTTATCTTGTAGGTAAGTTCTAAGAAGCAATATGGGTACTGTCATTTTGAATGCATGTATTTTTCATTGTGTTGTACTTTTACGTATATATTTTTATGTATATATTTTTTCGGGAATCAAAGCTGAAAATATCCAAATACTATGATCTATATTCAACCCGATGTCTAGACTCTATTTTCAAAGACTTTATTTACGTTCTGCAAATGCTTCTTACGGCGGAAATTGCAATCGTACAAGGGCAATGATGTTTCTTAAAGTAAAAATTTCCGAATTTCCGGACTTCGCGTCATAATATCTCTATTTGTAGGAGACTCGTACGAAAAAAAAATAAAAACACTTTCGTTATGCAAATTAAATTCAAGTTCGATTGAACCTATTTAAAACCTGTTGAGCCATTAATGAAATCTGATAATCTCGGATGTTCGTTATTCGTCGACTCGTGAAAGTCACACGGTAGTGTTTCGATTGTGGACTTGACACCCGAGACACTACCGTGTCTCCTGATATATGTGTATGACATTGTATTGTTGTTCTAAACACATTAACTACATGTGTTCACACTTTGTTGTCGATATTGCACGAAAGGGAATATTGTATCCGCCGCCACTGTAATCCGCGGGATGTTACATAAGTGCATTTTATGTTTTTGAAAATCTCTTACACAATTGATGGACAATCTTCCAACAGAGTCACTGTCTCACGCCCATTTGTCAATACCGATATTAGATTACGCCGACCATTCTGTATGAAGATTTCTCGCAATAAGATCGGAAAAATTTACTTAGATATTTTTGTTTGTATATCTATCAAGGCGGTTTACCTAGAAGTGAAAGATTTGTCTTGTTTTCTTACTGCATTGAAACGTTTCATGTATAGTCGTGATAAAAGTGGATGTACGAAAGTAGTCTGAAAAGTTTTGAGCCTTAACATGAAGATGACGTTACTCGTCAAAACCATTCTGATACTACAATAGTATATGCTTTGAAA